>NC_048902.1:3127334-3247626 GCF_011077185.1 Oxyura jamaicensis | reverse complement strand
GGGGCTGGCGGCCGCCCCGCCGGCAGGGGGCGGGAGCGGGCCGCTGGGCGCCGGTACGCGGCCCCCGAGCAGCGCTGAGCGGCCGCGGGGCGCCGTTAGCTGCCCGCGCGCCCCCGGGGGCTGGGCGCGCTGAGCGAGGGGCGCCGTGAGGGGGCGGGACGGGAGGAGGGGGTGTAGAGGGTAGGCTCCGCTCGCCGGGGTGAGGGGTTTCGGTAATGATTTCTTGTAAAATTAGCCTTTTACGACGCCCCGGCTCCTTTGACGGGCTCGTAAAATTAGCGAGCAGCTCGGGCGCCCGGCGGGTGCTGGCGAAGCTCCGCCGGCGGACAGAAGTTGGCACCTGCGTCGGGGGGCGGCCGGAGCCCCGCCGCCTGTGGGGGCACGGCGGTGACCCCCGGGCACTGCTGCGCCCAGCACCCCGGCCGCTGAGCCGGGGTTGTGCTGGAGGCACCCGCTCCCCCGCTCAGCCCGCACTGGGATGCGTTTGAAAGCCACGAGGCTGAGCAGCCTGGAGCCTGACGCCTTTACTCGGCTTGAAGTCAGTAGTACAGCTTTCCCCGAGCGCTCCGGGGTGCAGCCGGCAGGAGGTCTTGGAGCCTTTAATAACAATAACGGGTTTAGCTCGTGCTGTGCGGGATTGCTCACAAGTGCTCCTGGTAGTCTGTACTTACAGTCAAAATCTTCTTCTCTCCCTTAGGAGTGTGGTGCTTTAGTGAACTGTTCTTTGTGAAGGAGCCTCAAGATGTTACTGTCTCCAGGAAGGATCCGGTGGTTTTAGACTGCCAGGCCCGTGGTGAAGCTCCTATAACTATTACGTGGCTGAAAAACGGAGGCAAAGTATCTGAAAATGAAAGGATCTACACTTTATCCAATGGCTCTTTATACATCAGTGAGGTGGAAGGAAGGAAAGGAGAGCTGTCAGATGAAGGATTTTACCAGTGCTTAGCTCTGAACAAGCACGGAGCCATTCTCAGTCAAAAAAGTCACCTTACTCTAGCAAGTAAGTTCCAGCTCTTGTTTGTTAACTGCTCCCAAGTTTGTGGCAACAGCTCCTACAGCACAAAACAACCTATTGTTCTGATGTTTGTGCGCACGAAAAGACAAATTACAAAAGCAAATAGCGAGACAATTCTGCAGAACACTTGTTTCTTTCCAAATGTGTAAATATTATGAGCAAAACTTGTCATGCCTCCGTTCAAGTCTGTGGTGTGGCCAGAGTGGCAGAGCCACCTGTGAGCCCTCCTGGAGCCTTACGAGGTTCGCTCATCGGAGCAAGCAGGGACGCAGAGCCATGTGGTATGGTGGTTGCAGGTGACGCAGAGCCATGCTGCTACCAGCGTTCTGAGTCTTGTTTCTCAAGTCCTGATCTCAAAACTTCACAAGGCTTATCTCCAAATCTATGTTTTTTTTTTTTCTTGTTCACGTGTTGTGATGAGTAGTGTTGGGGATATCTTGGGGCAGAGCAGAATAATAACAGAGATGGCTGTCTTTGGGAGAGGAGAGAGGAAAGGTTTTCAGAGCCATCATGAAGATTAAATCATAGACTCATCTAGGTTGGAAAAGATCTCTAAGATCATCTGGTTCAACCTCTAGCCTAGTACTGCCAAGCCCACCATTAAACCACGTCCCTAGATTAGCAAGTTCTTGCTGTTCTGATCTCTATGTTCTGCCAGGCGGATGGGTGCTGTCCCTTTTGGAACTGCTTCAGGGTTCTGGAACCTGCTATAAGGACCTGTTACCAGGTGCCCCTGCTTCAGGGTTCTGGAGCCTGCCATAAGGACCTGTTACACGGTGCCACTGGGGGAGTCACACTTGTAGGGCACTCCAGGCCCTGCTGCCGCCTGAGTGGTGAGGGGAGTTGTTGCATCTAAGTGCCTTTATAGCTTTAACGGTCCGACCCCGAGCGTGTGCTGCCTGTGGTTTTCTTAGCATCTTTAAACGCATTGAGCAAGAGATGCTGGGAGCTGAATGCCATGCCTTCTTCCAGGACAGTGCAGAGTTTTGCCAGTAGGCTAGAGTCATTTCAAAGGAAGTATAACACAGAGAGTACACAGTTTGTGCAGTCCTCTCATGTTCCCTCTCTAATAGGACTTAACTGATGAACTTAATCTAATAGGAAAAGGCTCCCTTTGACCTCTTCAACCCTGTTCTTCTTGGCAAGTTGCAGTAAACTGTGGCACTGATACCTCTGTGGAAACTGGGCTTTGGCTGTGAATTGCAAGTTTTATCAAATTCAATCTGAAATTAGTTAATACAGTTAGTACATTAACTGGCATTAAAAAAGTCTGAATGTTAATACTTTTTTTTTTTTTTTTTTTTTTTTTTTTCCCCCTGTGTGCTTCTGAACTGAATATAAAAACTGTCCATAAGGTGTCACAGGAAGGTGTGAAATACCTTGTGCAGTGAGCTGGAGCTTCGGGCAGTTGAAGACCAGCCTGGAAGCAGGTGGCTCCAAGAAAGTTACGAGTTTTCACATGCTGCAAGGGGCTGTGAACTCTCAATTTCTGAAAACTGGCTATTTATTACTTTGTATCATGGCATCTTACTCACTTTAAGGATTAGAGACTTGGTAGTTCTTGGCTACTTTTGACTAAATGATGAAAAATGAAGTATTAATATTGTTGACATTTACATTCACAACGCTGGGTTTCAGAGTGTCAGCACCGTTAATAAACAGATTGAAGGAAGCCTTTCTTAAGTGGATAGGAATCTTGTTTTTTATAAATATAAAGCATAGCAGTAGATGAGGGATGCTGTGTGTAGGACTGAGGAAAAATTAGGGCGATACTAAATATGAGACATTGCAGGATGAGCTCTGCGTTCTCCGTATGAGAGAACTTCTGGAATGATACGGAGCACTGCAGCAGTGGAGCGTAGTAATACATTTATATGACCTTATTTTTTCCCTTCAGACAGGATTGAACTTCCATAAACATTTGTTTCTCACATACACATCATTTCACCAGAAGGATGGTTTTGCTTTGGTTTGTTTTTAAATAATGAAATTTTACCACCAGGGAAGATACCCAAGCAAATAGATTGTGTGTTGTGAAGTGATACTCTTGTTTTGCAGCCTTTTTTTTTTTTTCTTTTTCTTCCCGTAAGACTATGACAAAAGGTTTATTTTTCTTCTTTGAATGCTTAAAAAGGTTTCTTATGGCTGTTGGAGAAAACTAGAAGAGATAGCGGATCTGTAATGGTCACAGTAGGTGATGTTGACGTAGAGGTTAAGTGGTTAACTAGTGACCAAACGTGAAATTATCCCATGCAGCAGTTTATTCCTTCTTGTCATATTCCAATCTGCTGAGTTTCAGAATGTCATACCTTTACTGTAAAGCTACAAAAAAGGCAATAAGTGGTGTCCTTACCACTTGTATCACTGACGTCCAGAAAACACATGCAAAATTACTTTTCTATCTCATTTTACAGTGGCTCTATTGGCTGTCATGACTTGCAGAGGTTTAAAGGAAATGAAATTTGAAGTCGTGGGTTGTTTGATGGTTTTTTTAGGCTTCTAAGTTTTGTTTAGAATCAGTTGTGGTTGCTGCAAAAGCAAATTACCTTGTGGTCAGGCTACAGAAGGAACTATACATATTAAACAGGTGGAGAATAGGCATTAAATGGGCATTCTTTCTTGGGAGGAAAAAAGCAAATGCTCTCTGAGGTCTCTGGTAGCAGCAGGGTGCAAGGATGTTCTTTTACTCTGCCTGATCAGAGATTTTGCTGGTAAGCTTATCTTTTGCTTCAGAATTGTAATGTTTAGTGTTGCATTTGGAAACCAAAAACTTTAATCTGTCCAAGAGTTTAAGATTTGAACACACAAGGAGATCAGGTCTTGGTTTCTAAAGTTAGGAACTGGAAGCTGAAGGTTGCACTCTTGGCAAGAATTCCATTATTCATGTGCAAATTAAGAATTCACAGGGTTAAAAGGTTAGAAACTGGCCAGGATGAGGTTTACCCTTGTGATAAAGAGCAGATGACCCTCATTCATTGGCCAAAGCTTTCATGTAGCTCCTCTGCAAAGTTAGTGATTGCCATGAATTGTTCTTGAGGAATGCAGAAATTCAAATGTGAGCAGGCCTTTCCTTAAGTGTCACTATGGAGCCTTATCTCCCGAGCACATCAGAGTAGGTCTGCAGGGACAGGGTTCCTCCCCAGAGGCCCCAAGGCTTTGCTTTCCTGTTGTTCATCCATGCACAAAAGAATTTGACTAATTTAGGGCTTTTTTTTTTTTTTTTTGTAAGATCCCCCCACTTTTTTAAAGGAAGCTGTGGAGCTGAGGTATTGCTTAGGTACAGATAAATATTCGTATCGGTACATGCTTACAGTTGCGTCCAAAGCTGGCTAGTTGATGTAGGGGGGAGAGAGGGAGGGTCCTGTGCTGGTCTTTGTGAGGCACCATGTGGGGGTAAAACGCTAACAGTGAAGAGTAAACGACTGACTCAGAATTCCCCTTATTGCTGCCACTGCTACTAGGAGAGATCTCTAAACAGAATATAAAAGTCACGTAGAACGTGGTGGAAGTCCAAGCACTTTTGGTACAATTTGAATCGGCTAAAAATAAATAAAGTGAGAGTTTTGTGTTTCTGCAATTTAAATTGTGAATAAAAGTTTCACCACAGTGGACTAAGATTCTGTCCATAAATACAGCTAGACTTGCGGTAAGGTAATGTTAAAAAATGGAGAAAGGGCAATCCTGTTCTGAAGTTAGTAACGCAGGCTTCGAGTAGTGATTGGATAGGATGCTCGTTTATTTCCTTTTCACAAAAAGTGGAAATTGAGGTGCCTAAATGGATGGAAGGGGTATGTACAGCTGGGAGGAGCATCCCTAGAAAACCCTTTCTCCTCTGGTAACTTGACTGAATGTCTTATGTGCGAATTACAAGAAACATTAAGCCCATTCTTCATGAACAGGTTTCTGCATTACGCCAGAATGAAAGGTTATTCCAGCAGAGGGTTTCTTGGAACATGCTCCTTGAGGAAGCTGTTCGCTTGCTGCGTTACAGTTTGTGAACTGCTGGGCCCAGTCCGTGTGGCAGAGTACTTTGTGGAGAGTTTGTGCTTTTGCTTACCTGCTGCGGCAGTGATGTGACTTCTGGTCCCACTGCAATGTCAGTAACTGGTCATGTTTGTGTTTTTATATCCTACATCTTTTGCTCTGCTTTAAAATATTTGATTACTTAAGAGTGCATCCAGCTGTGCATTATCCCCTCCTGTGGCAATCACGCTTTCTTAGCCGTAAATGCTTGTTCCAGCTGCTTGTTCCCACTTCTGCATTGTGCCCTTCTTCCTGTGGGCACAGCTACACGTGTGGCTAACTGAACAGGGAACGGATCAGGGTTAAAATAATAGAATTAAAACAAAAGGTGTTTTTTAACCCAAATGAGTTCCCTGATGTGTGTTGTTATGGAGCCCATTGCACTCACTGATTGTACTGGTGTAACTGAGAGGAGTGACGTGAAGGCGAAAGTCTTGGTGGAGGAATGCCACCAAAGCTTAGATTGCCACAGAAATAAATGTTCTTCAAGCGTGGCCTCTTGGAATGCGTACGTATGCAGAAATGTTGCCCTCCTGCTATTACTTTTTAAAAAACGAATTTTAGTGTCTTGCCTGAAATGAGGAGGTCGGTAGCTGTGGTCTAACGCTATCGTTTTCATTCAGTGTGGAATCTGTCATCTCAGGTATCCTCCAAATGTTTATAGATCTCGAAGATACGTTGGATTTTGTTAAATAGTGATGGAGAGAGAAACAAATTCTGAGATGGGGGTGGGGAGCAGAAGGGCAGAAGTGTTTTCTGACTGAGATGGAATGAAGTGGCAAATGGCTGTTGTAGACAATAGTCTTGTATTAAAAGAGATAGCAAGGTCTTCATGCGGTGGCACTAGTGTGGTTGCAGACAATTTGAGGAAGCTCTTGTTTTAGGTTTTTACAAGTGCTGCCTTATTGCTTTTGCTTTGATTAGTTGATTTGAGTGCCCTGGGAAGAGAACTGCTTCCTAAGCTGAGTGAACGTGGCTGATCTGTAGGGTATTTCCATTCCAGTATTTAAGGCAGGAGGAAGACGTTTCATGTCTCAGCTGGGAATGCTAGTTGATAACAGTGAAGAAGAGCTGTAATATTTTCGTACTTTAATTGAAATACACTGAAAAAAAAAAAAAAAAGAAGAGAGAAATTTATCCTTCTTAACTCTTTATCTTTAGAATTTTCTTCAAGAGCTCCCCCAGTCATTTTTTGACCTGGGCTTCTGCAACATATTTACAGAAGAAATTGTCAAGACATCACAAGTTGTTACCTTTTTCCTTTTCTTTCTTTTTCTTTTGCACTAGGGCATTCCCTGTTCTTCCAGCAGTGACTGGTCTGCCCTTGTAACAGGTCTTCCACAGGCTAAGGAGGGGGCTTTTACATCCTTTCCAGGACAACAAGTATATGAAACTCTACGTAGCGCATATGAACAGTGTTTGTTTCCGTTACCATGTCAGTAGAGAAGAGAGCTTTTCACAGGTTTCCTCAATGTCTCAGTTTCACATTTGTCAAGCACAATGCCAAACTGAGGCATTTTATGTGCTTGCTGTTCCTCCAAACCAGTGAGGCCAAAGCTATCATGGTTTTTACAGTTTTTTAACACCTGATCTTTATAATGTATAAAGTTTATACCAGCTTCTTTTGTCCGTCTGACTGGCAGTGGGTTATGGAGCTACCCTCACCTATGCGGGAAGTATCAAAGGGAAACATGGTACCATGCTACAAGTTGTTCAGAGCCGTGACTAGAGGTGTTCTTACCTGATGGAAATTCTCCATGTGAAGCATGTACTAAACTGCTGAGATTCTTTTCTCCTTGCAGAGCAGTGCACTGCAGCAAAGGATGCTGTTCTGTTCTTGCAGTGTGGTGCTTCCCCCCACCCCTGCCTTTCTTCTCCCTCCCTCTCTCTGCATTTCTTGGTGTAGAAATTGTTGAAAGGGCATTCAGTAAGGCCCCCTTTTGTCAGCCAGCTCTGATTATCCTAAAGAAAAGGATCTCACTCTGAGCAGTTGTTTGCCTAGAGACTTGTTGTCACGTCTTCACAATTTAACAGCTGTGGCTATTGATGGTGTGCAGGACAACTTAAGACATGACAAAAGAGAATCTTGGAGGAAGAATTTATAAGTTACTGAGCATTTTCCTACAGATTTGTCCATCAATTGACAATTTTGTTTCCTTTTTGGATATTTGCTCAACATTTTGCATTTTTCCACATCTCATATCCAAAATTCTGGACATAATCTTGTGTTTAGTTTTTTTTTTTTCCTTTTTTTGTCCCATCATTAGGCCCAGCTGTTAAATTGGGATTGATTACTTCCAGTCTTTATAACTAGTAATCACCACCTAAGTGAAAAAGTAATCAACAACGTCAAACCTCCCCATTTTGTTGAGCAAGTGTGCGTTGTATGGTCAACATTAGTTACCAGGGTCAACCCCTACGTTGCTTTTAAGCAGCAGCATTTTAAGCATCTACATTTTTAAGTTGATTGTCTCGCCAATTGAGTTAGAGGAGAAAAAATCAAACTAGATGGCCAATGCTGGGCGCTAAGAAATCCTGTGGGCAGCGTTCCAAGACCTGCATCTATATTGAAAACATTTTTTGTTTGTATGGATAAAATTGCTACTGGATGGAGATAAGCATCAGACATAGGAAGGGGATGAGTATGAAACCAACAGAGTGCGGAGGATTTAACTGTGACTTAAGTGATGAAGTTATAACCTTCTCTTCTGTGTTGTTTTTTTCGGTATGGAAAGATTTGGAGGGAGATGGCCTTCCTTATATTTCAGAGGAAAATGTAAATAAGTAGTACTAGACAGATTTTCTTTACTGCCTTTTTTTTTTTTTTTTAATCTTGACGCTTCTTAAATCTCAACAGTAATTTGTTTTGTTGGTGGTGGTTTTGTTTAATGGAATAGGATTTTATCTTTGAGGGATGCAAAGTTTTGTTCTGTTTTTAACAGTGTGAACATTCGTGAAGGCAAAAAAAGCAAACCTAAGTGGCATCTGGATAATACAATTATCATCCGAAGGCCCTGCTTCTCAATTGCCTGTCTCTGTTGGGCTTCTGGAAGGAGATTTCTGACACATCAGTGCATCTGTAACACAGGGGAATAGCATCTAGATATCTGTCCCCCCTACTCCCAGGTGCATGTAGGTCTGATGTATGCTTGTGAAGTTCACTTAGATTCTTCTCCTTATCAACCCCCCCAAAATGACAACGTACAATCTTTGTGTTTTAGAGGGTAGAAATTTCAGGGTGTCTGAGTCTTCCTGTGCCACTGTTATACTAACAGCTCTTAACATTCCTGCTATGGTCAGGGGATTGCCCGAGTTTGGCTGATAGGAAAAATCAGTACATTTTTCAGTCGTTGTTGAGGAAGTTAGGTTCACTTCTAGCTTGGACACTTCACTGTAGCAACTGTGATAGCATTTAGGGAGGACCTTCTTGCTTACTACGTGTCAGAGCAGTAGAATGCAACATGAGAAATGAAATACTGAAAACAAACATGTTACAAAAGATAGAAGGATGCTGACAAGTTTTATATCTAAAGCTGTTGCTAGAATTTCATCATTACTTTGAGGCAAAAGTTGCAAAGTAGCAGGATACTACTTCACCATCTCTGGAAGGGCTGCTAGGAATGAGTGCCTTAAGTGCTAGGGAGGGAGGAAGTTGGCAAGGAGCAGAGTTTAGTCTTCTGTAGCCTTGGTTCTTGGGTTTACACTTGTATAAACCAGTTTCTTCTGACTAATGTAACAATATACATATATTCCCGTAAGTTATTCAAAAATGATCTTAAGTTGTTTCTGCACATGGACAATGCTTTGAGGAAAGAAAGACTTCTGGAATATGAAACAAATGGAATGAGTGATGCACTGATAGAGATGTTCTAGCAAAATTGAAAATGGACAAGAATGTTCATTATAGAAATAGAAAATGAGTAGGAACCTCATTGAGTGGAGCTTCCTGCAGTTGTGGGCATGGAGGCTGATGATGCACATGCATGTGATGTGCTCGGTCCCAGCCCCGCTCCTTTTGGAAACCTGTCCTTGACTATCTAAAAACTAATGAGCGTATACGGGAAACAACCAGCTCATGTAATTTGACCTTGTATAACATAAATGAAGGAGTTGCTTCTATACACAATGAAAAAGAGAACAAACAAACAAAAACCCCACACGCAAAGCCAAACCAACCAAACAGGACACTGGAAAACTGAAAATCCAAACAGCAGGTGGTAGAGATGAAGGTATTATTTTATGAAAAAAAGTGCAAAAAATGATTACTAATCTGCAAATGTGGAAACCCTGGGTTTACATACCTCCAGAGACACTAAGGTATGGCCATTTTTAAGGGATATTGCTGCAGAGGAAAATACAGGTGAGCCATCTGCTGAGCCAAGTCAGTAGTAAAAAACAGAACCAAAAAAACTCAGCAGTCAGTTCCATAGAAAGCATAGAAAGTAATGATCATCACGTTTCCTCTAAAGACCTTACAGTTCCACTTTAACCTCTATATTATCATTTTTTCAGTAGTAGAATATTACTGAGCAAATTATGTCTCTAGCCTTTGGCAAGCGGTGACTACCATTAGAGCCCCTGGGAAATTCTCCTGGACAGCAAGAAATAAGATTTCCATTGTTTGTGAATTATGAATACAATCCGTTGTGAAAGGCACAAATCTAAGCGGAGAAGAGGGTCTTGATATGCCTTCTCATCTGTAAAATCTTCAGAAGAAAACTTTCTACCTGCAGTCAATACAATGGGCCTGGTGGTAGGATGGGTTTTGCCTCAAAACACTGCTGTTCATCAAATCTGTATTCAGACAGGGAATGTCTTTGCCAAGCCTGTGCTTAAGTTGCCTAGTCCACTAGTCTTTGAACATGCTAAAATTGTGATTTTGAATTTGAAAATAGCAATGCTTTCCTCTATGCTAGAAGTATGTGTAATGGAAATTGCTGTAGTTCCATTCTGAAGTTATTTGAATACGAGAGTCAGTTTTGAAAGGAATTATCACCAAATTGACCAGTGGTACGGGGCTCACAAAAGTTATTACAGGCATTAAACATGTCTTCTGGTGTTCTTTTAATACATAGCTAGGGGGCAGTTAAACTAAGTCTTTGCAGCTTGTGATTTGTATCTTGGATCCACTGATGCCTGCATGTTAGAAACTAGAGGAGATTTTGTGAACAGCAGCAACTCTTTAACTTCAGATTGATTTTTTTTTTCTTTAAGCATCTTTAGATATGATTTGTGTTCATATTGATTGATTACATTGTCTGTTCTCATTTCATTAGGTCAGAATTTCTTTTGTGCAAAACCCACCGGTCTTTATGGTACCATAAATTAATAGAATTACAGAAGAAAAAACGCTGGATTCTTAATTGATCGGTGTAATTTTACCACATGTGCAGCAGTTAATCTGTAGATATCCCGATAGATACCTATGGCTTACTTCTGAGGTCTTACATTACATCAAAGATCTTTCTGAATTTTCTGGGTGAGGGTTTTGGGTTATTTATACAGGTATATGTATAACTCCCATTTGAGCCATGTCAGGTTAAAGAGAAAAAAACCACAAGAGTATAGGATTGGAAAAAGGATCTGTTCTTCTGTATCTCCGCAACCTTTGCAGAATTAACTTCTGACGTGAAGTAGCGATGATCAGTCGCCTTTTCTTACACCAACATCACTAAGGCCATCTGTCAGCCTGTTACAGACTGGCTTGTCAGGTTTTCTTAAGCTGTATTGTGATGCACTTGCTTCTGTACACCTTAACGTAACTTGGACAGGAGAAGTATCAAATATGAAATCTTTTCATTTGTTTGTTGATTGTCTAATACTCAGATTTTTCTCTGCATTTGTGTCCTCTCCAGATTTCCCACCCTTTTCTAATTCTCATGTCTCATAGGCAGTATTTGCCACATGTATTTTTTTTTAATTATATATATGCTATGTTTTTGCTTTGGACTTGCAAAACTGCTTCTGCTAATCCCCTCCTCCTGATTCCTGTCTGGTGACGGGAAGGAGGTACTGTTTTCCAGTGGAGCTTATTTTCACAGCTGTGGCAGAGGAGGGAAGTGTCATAAGATACTTTAAGGTCAATTTTGACCCCAAATTTAGATGAGGTAAAAATGATTGGACAGAAGCGTGATACCTTGTCTCAAGTGGTCTGGCTGTCATTTCAAAATCAGATAATAATTATAATTAAGAAAATGCTGTTTTGATAGCCTTTACAATAGACAATAAGAAGGGCTCAGCGTTACCTGGTATTGGTTTTTGTTCCATGTTTTGCTACAACTGGAATTATCAAATAAGGCATCATGTTTTCCAAGAAACTTTAAAATGAAACTCAAGGTCTTTGAACATGCAGAAGAGTCTTAAATACGTTCTTGCTTTCTCTTGCTAATACAATCTTGAACATATTAATAATTGTTTGGGTAATTTATCAGTAGATTAACTAGTGTAAATTGTTAAATTACCATGTCACTGTCTACACCGAGATTCTAGTAAACCTCTAATAACTCTAACATGTGCCTCAGGCAGAGCTGTGCATTATGTATGCTCTTTGTAACGAGAATTCATTGACTTTATGAAGCCATTGACAGACATTTATCATTTTGTTCATTAAACTTGTCCGTGACATCCGGCAAATTGATGTTAACTGGAAATATTCTCCAGGAGTTCTGGCACGACTCTGTCATTTTGCCTGAGGAGAGAGAAACTTTGTATGTGGTGTGTCCCAAATTACAAGGGTGAAACTTCCTTCCCCTTCACCGTCCCCCAAAAGCGTAAATGAGCATATGACAATCTTTTTTTTTTTTTTTTTTCCTGTCTTCCTTTTAGTGCTCCTTTATGCAAACAGCCCTGTGGCTCACGGTTTGCAAGCAGATTTATCATTGATCTTCTGTAGAGGTTGAAACTGGATCCTGCTTTTATTACTTCAGCCAGTCCGTGCCATGAGGGCAGCTCAGTGGCACACGCACAGTGGCTCATGCAACCAGGACATGTAAGTCTGTAGCCTGGTGCATCACTCTATATATTCTCAAAATTCATGTTATGTTTATTTAAGAAGTGGAGATGGTATAAGGATTTTTTGTTCTGTTTGTCATTTTTGAAACATATTTTTTGTTGTTCCTTCCAGTTGATAAACTTTTTTTCTCTTTCTTTTAAGGCTGTGAACCTTATTTCTAGCAATAATTATGTTTTCTAGCATTTGGGATTCTTGGCTATGCTAAATACTAGGAGAGGTAAGCATTGATACAGTGTGCAGTGCATGGAATTTTTGGTAATGTTGTTTGGAGTTTGACATTCCCAGCACACAGCATTTAGTACTTGTTTTTAATGGTCATCATCTTCCCATGATATTGCTTGTTGCTGGTTCACATAAAACATATGGTAGATGACCAAATGTTTTGTTGAAAAGCTTCATAATATATGTTGTAGGGCGGTGATTCATTTGGTCTTTTGAAATTACAGTGTTTGGAATGATATCTCATTCATTCTGCTCTTGAGCACCTGGTGTGAAAAATCTGTGCTTCTAACACCTGCCTGTGTTTGGTTCCTGTGGATAGCTATCTCCAGCCCTGGCAGAGGTTGCTAATAGGATATCTGCCCGCCTGCTAGTGTTCCTGTTGTGCTACCTGAATCCAGTTGTATCAGGGATCTTTCAGAGCAGGAATGAATGTGCTAACAATTTGTGGCATATCAGACTAAAATGTTTATTAATGGGTTAAAGACAAGGTTCGGATTGTAAAACCTTCCAAAAATTGAACGTCCCAAAATCTGTTAGGCAAAATGTTCATCTTTTGAGAGAAAGAGTAGAGCGGTTGGCTCTTTAAAATATGTGTCCCACTACATAATAGTTCACTGGATTAAATGAATTTATTGATTTCTGCTTCTTTACTGACACACATTTATGAGCAGTTTCTTTGGCACCATAGCCACATGTCAAAGGTCATAACTTTCCTTCACTGTGGAAGAATAAAAGCTTTCAGATGGTGAATCCCTGAAATCCACACAGTGCTTTATATGTTCACCCATAGCACCCGCATAGAATGATTGTGATTTCATGACTTTATGTAAAATAAATAATAAAAATATGCACACTAAAAAACCCCATCCTTATGTATCACAAATTAACCGCAGGAAACTATTTCTCTGCACAAAAGGCAAGATATATAATTTGCTAATAGGTATCATTATAAGATACATGCTAGTATACTAGGTCATAGGTTATATTGAGAATAGTTCATTTTAAGAATATGATAAGCATTTCTCATGAAGAATTCCATTGCCCTTTGGTTTAGAAACAGTGCTTCTTTACTTTTAGAGCTGAGACAAAGACATTACACTTTCTGCACCAGAGGTGATGCTGGAGCTAGATCCTACTGAGAGAATGAAACGCATTCAAAACCTATGTTCTGTGTTAAGAAAAGCATCTGTAATGTTGACGTTTACTTCAATGCCCTTCATTAGTGGTAGCCTGTGGGATTTTTGGTGTGTACTGGATATGACATTCCACTGACAACATAATTATGAAGCTACTAAAAAAGAAACTGCAATGGAATATAAAGAAGTTTAATCCGTCCAAAAGAGAAAAATCAATCATGTTTTAAGCATAAGGTGGCTGATACTAGTTCTGAAGTTATGGAAATGTAGGGATTAGGATGCAGTAAATGCCACGTCTCTTGTTCAGTCTGTGGTGCTCATCTGATTGGTACCATGGCAGAAAAAACACCTTTTTTTTGGGCAAGATACGTTATCGAACTAATGTAGTTAGCTGTGATGATTTGAACTGGTGTCCTCTGGGATCCAACAAGTACTAGACCTGGCTTGGATGTAAGCAAGCAGGAGTAGCTGGGATTTGGGACTATCTGGGAAGGGTTGTCTTAACTTTTTTTGGAGCTATCAACTGGTAGAATAGCTCAGGAAACATCTGAGTAAGTCTGAGCTGCAGACTGTTTCTTGTAACTTCGTTCTGATTTAGAGTCATCAAAACGTCTGTGCTAGGGAAGGTGGAAGATTGGAAATGTCAACAGGGGTTGGCCCTGTAACTTTTTTTTCCCCCTTTGGCTTTAGTCCCAATAGCAGGACGATTTCTGAAGGAAGAGTTATGTCAGTGGGAAAAGCATCATTTTCTGTGAAGACAAAAATATCCTTCCCATCAAGTATTCCAAGACAGAGAATTGGCTGCCAAGCTTTATTTTTACATAGTACAGATGAAACCTGTTGTTGCTTTTCAGTCAGGAATCTTGCTAAAAATACCAGCAGTCCCCTTTCCTGGTCTGTTGATTTGTGCAAATGATGGTCTTATTCTCAGCAGACTGGTGGCACTGTCTGCAGTTAAACTTACCACACAGTAATATCACAGTAATATTGCAGTAATAATAGTAGTAATAATATGTAGTGATATTGCAGGACTGTGGTTACTAAGTTTCTGACCTGTTAACCTTTTGAATAGAAATTTGTCATGTCAATTCAATATCCATCTCTTTGTTATTAAATATCTATGTCTTTTTAATAATTATTACTACTATTTCTTCCTACAGTAGACTTCTGCAGGATTCCTTATCCCATTCACTGGCAAATCTAAAGTAAAACTGCTTTTTCTGTTTTTGTTTTGTTTTGTTTTTTCTTGCTAGGAAAGCATGGGAAGGTTTACGTAGGGAGCAGAGGCATGGGCTGCGTTGGGGAAGTGGTCTGGGAGTAGCTTTTTCAGTTGCTATTAGGATGTTTCCAGTAAATCCTGAGTTTGCACGCAGTCAGCACGGCCTTACTCACCTAGAGACACAGAGGGTTGTGCTGAGCACATTGTTTGGGAAGGCCCAGCTGGGCCTGCCTTCGAGGCGGTCGCAGGCAGCTGTGGACTTGCCTTTTTCTCCTGCTCTGAGTTACTGAGGAGCTGAAGTGTGATCTAACACTGCCTGGAGAAACCAGCTGGCATCGAAAGCTGAAGTCAGTGAAAACAATGGTCTAATTACCTGGGGAGGAAGTTTGGGAGAGCAAGTGGGTGAGGCGGAGGTGTGAGTGGCCTCATGTGTCCAGAGGTCAGGAAGGGGAAGAGAAACGCGATGGTGGGAAGTGACCGGAGCTGGGGAAAAGCCTGCGGAGGGAGGCCTGGGGCTGGCTCCGTGTGGAGGTCACCATGGGTATGGGAGAGCTTGAGGGGCTACCAAAGACTGGCTCCAGAGAAATGGCAGAAAGGAGTGTGCCCGTTGGAGCAACTTGCAGGGAGGACTCAGGAGTCCCGGACTTCTCGCAGGCACTTCAGGAAGGCAAAGAATAACCTCACGGTTAGGGGAGCTCTGAAGGATTGAAACTGCATCACTGCTTCAGTCAGGAGCTTCTGTGTTATGTGATGCAACCATGTTGCCCCTACCGTTCACAGCAATCCTGTCATTATGTGCTGCTTTTTTCCTCTGTGCTTGATGTGAGGCTCTGAGTTTTGGCCTCTTGGAGCTGTGGTTGCAGCACATGGGGTGCTGTGAAGGATCACCGTCGTATCCTGGACTCCTAAAGTTAGTGAATGTTTTGGGCCACCATCTGACTGTTTGTACCCAACAGTAAAAGTAAAATAATAATAGAACCTCATCTTGAGGTGTTGTGAAAGTAAACGCATTTCCATTTGTGAAGAACTGTAGTTCAGAGCCCTGCAGAAAAGGCCATAGGGAAGTTAATAACGCTGTCCTCACGGCAGGGCTTAGTAGAGTGCCATAAATAAGGAATGAGGCCACACACTGCACAGAGAAGGGAAAACAAAATATTGAATAGTTGCTCATTACACAAGCACTATTCATTTGGTGTCATGAATAGTGGGGGAAGTGTGATTGTGCGAAGTTGGACTGTTGGCTAAAGCACATGTATAAACAGAGCAAACGGACTTACATGAGCAACTTCTTCAGTTTCCTAACTTCTGAGCACTTGGGTTTGCAAATTTTCATCATGTATACACACATATAAGAGGCAGATAAACTGAATGCTACATTGGTTGGAAAGCTCAGTGGTTAGTTTAATTTATCTAATGTGTGTGTAATGCAACAACAAATGAAATAAATATACTTGGAAATACAAGAGTTTTACGTAGGCAGGGTGTCAGGAAAAGCCTCGTGATGGCAGAGCACCTGCCTCCCGCTACAGTTCTGAGACAAGTAAGTTTATCAGAACTGTCTGATCCAACCAAAACATGGACTGGTGTGTGTGTATTTAACAGTAGCTTCAATTTTATTTTAAAATATGTTGGTGAACAGTGGGTTGTTATTGGCCTGCTTTACTGATCGGTGAAGATCTGGTAGAAGTCTGTAGCAAGACTTGTAAACCTGCTGGTAGTATTGTTTATCACAAAGTAAGCTGACTAAGGAAGCCATTATAACACAGAACTAACAAACCCCACGTTTGATTTATACTTTTGACTACGGTTTAAGCTTGTATGTAGACAGGACTTGTATGAGCACTGAGGTGTATAATTCTCTAGTGTTTGTCAGGGCAACTTTTATTCTCTCTGTGATCTGATTCTGAGGGGAAATAGTGTTTTTTTGTGTGTTTGCTTTGCTTGGTTGGTTGGTTTTCCTCCCCTGGTATATGGGAGACGAGCTTTTTTTGTGGTGAGTGGTTTTCAGGTTGGTGCCAGAGGACTGAACTGCAGCACTGTGAAGAAATTAGCACCTGTGGGTTGCACCTCCTCCTCTATCTCGTCTGTGTTACTTTTTAATTTTTTTCTCCCTCAAATATTTATGTGATGCTCCAGCTTATAGCCTAGAGCACCATGTACTTGCTAGGCTGTAGATCTTATCTGGAGCCACTGGGTGCCTTTCTGAAAACGTAGCTCACAGTGTTCATGACTTTCAAGACTAGAGAAGAGCCCACGCTTTTATTCCCCCCCCCCCTCTTCCCAACACATTTATGCAAAGAATCTCAAAAGCAGTGAAGTAATCAGCACCTTGTGCTTTTGGTGCACCTGGATCCTGTTGGGAATCTGGCTCTTTGTGTGCCTCACCTTCTTTCTCTAAGGATGTTTTTCACAGGCATGTTCAGTAGCTGGAATTATGAGGAAATGTTAAGTGTTGTTTTTGCTTACTTTAATTGTTCCTTACCCTATTATTTAGTTGTTGCCGTGTTTGCCATTTTCTTGCTTTTGCCTAGATAATAGTTGCCTGGCCTTTCACAGACTTGTGAAGAGGAAAGATGGTGACCACCTGAAACAATAATATCTGCGGCAGAATAGCCTGAGAACTTTAAATAACCAAAGGGGACCGTTTCCAAGGCAGCTAAGTGACCTTTGGATCCCAGAAGCGGGCTATTCATAGAGGCAAAGCCTTTGTCCTGCTTTGACCAGTGGTCAGTGAACTCTGGCAGGCCCCTCGGCTCACCATCTTGGCCCTAGACTAGCAGCTGGTGATTGATTCATTTAACTGTCCAGATTCACATTCTTCTGTCAAGGACTTGTCAAGGAAAAGAAAAAGGTTCTGTGGAGGGCTATTCATTTTGCTAAAAGGAAAGGGATGCATTATATGATTGAGTGGATTACTTTTGGGTCAGAAGAGTTCCTGTTTCGCTCCGTTTTAATTCGGCCTTCAATCAAAGAGAGATTTAGTTTATCAGCACAGTGTGATGCTCATGAAGAGGGACAGATCATTTCAATTCCATCAGTGTGATAGGGCTTTTTTTCCTCTTCCTTCCTGTGGTTTGTTCCTTCCTACTCAGATTTTTTGCCAACAAGTAAATGGATTTTTGTGATCAGCTGATGTAACGGAGTTGAGAACATTAATTGTTATCAGCCTTGCAGCTAGCTTTAATGTGTAAAATATATGACTATTGTGTTTCTAACCCTTCTAATACCTCTCATAGAGATGGTGTTAAGCAATCCAGAAAAGACTAAAGCAAGTAAAAGAAGATTAGTGAGTCACCTCTGTTTTAGATACAGAGAAAAATGAGAAGAGGACAACTTGTACAGGATCCAAATAATAGATTACTTACCTACAGACACCTCAGGCAGCTGTAAGGATAGTAGAAGATAGTATCTTCTATTTACTTCACATTTGCACCTAAAGAACAAGTTTGTTGTACAAACCCAGTGTTCTCCAAATGGACAAGAGTGCTACCTCTCCATTTGTCTGATGCTGTTTTTAGAATCCCCTTTGTTAAACAGAGGAAGGTGTTTCGTGCTTTATGAAATTTGAATCATGTTTTCAGTTCTGTAGTTAATGCATCCAGAAACTAACTTTTGATTTGCACTCTGAAAATGTTTTGCGAGGCCCTTCTGTCCATCTTCCCTTCAGCTGGGCCAGGTTTCCTTAGTGTTAAGTTTTTTCTTTTCCTGCTGATCCTCTACATAACGTACTGAGGAAAGAGTGTTGTTGCTTAGCTCCTTCCACTGGAAATAACAGGCATTTAAGAGCAGATCCCGCCAGTTAACCTTCTGCATCTGTTTGAATGAGCACGATGAGCTGCAGCAGATGAAATATGACCTTCAAGTTTCTTTCCCCACTCGTATAAACTATGTATTGTTTTGATTTGGCTTATTGAACGCATTATGAGGGATTTCTGATTGGCTTCAGGCCAAGGTGTTAAACTTCTGCTGATGGAAGTACAAATGCATAATGTACAAGAAAATACAGTGGGACTTCCCCAGTTTACTCTTTTCTCTTCCTCTTTTTGAGGGAAATGGGAGAATTTTGTATTTGTTGAGATAAATGAGTGGCTTAAACTATCTTAAGTGCACAAGAGAGGAAGGAACTCTGAGCTAATCTAACCGCGCTTAGCTATTCTCTGTTCCGCTGCTCCATAGATGTGGCAGAAATCTGGGCTAAGTACAACATCTGTTGCGTAGGCCTCCTTTGCCACTTGCAGATACTATTTCGGGGGAGCTTGGTGATATTCTTTTCATGTCTGCACTTGCATTTCCCGGGGATCAGTCCCCTTGGTTGTTTCAGTCCGGAGCATGATGTTTGGGATGGGGGTCCCGGCCTCCCCGTGCTCCAGGTAACACAGCCGTGGTGCCTTGGGTAGCTTTGACTCATGGCCCTGAGCTGAAGGTAAATAATGAGCCTTTGAAAATCATGGGAATGGAAAAATGGCTTGTCAGTGTGTATTAGGGCACACAAGGAATCTAATAAGCAGAGGTATTACCTACTTAGTAGAACATCACTGGTGGCTTGTGCTGGGACTGGGCAAACTGGAAATCCAGCTCTGCCTCCCAGCGCAGCAGTCGGCAGCTGTAGCAAGCAGCCTAAAATAAGGGGCCTCCTTATGAGGTGACTTCCTCCAAAGACTTTTTTTTTTGTTTATTCTGCTTGCTTTTGATATGAAGGCCTGTATGGTAAATCCAGAATAAATATGCAGGTTATTTCCCAGACAGATAAGGGAGTGAAATAAATACACTTAGGGAAAAATACAGGCATTTCCGTGGCATTGAAGGCAACGCGATTTTCATCTGGAAGCCGAACCTCTGATTTGTCCTGCCCTTCCCCACCTCCAGAAATACTGCAGATAAACACTTAGCTAGAGGAATTAAATAGTTTTCAGTGAGCATGCAGTACTGAAAATGCTTTTTGTTACTTTTTTGTTGATGTGTGAAGTTTATTTCTGTTTTTCCCTCTGCTGCTCTCACAGATGTTCTGAATGTTGCTGTTGGTTACTGTGATGCACAGAGGGGCTGTTACAGGGGAGGGCTCTGGGCCGTGTACTGCCGTAGGGGGGCATTTGGTGCCGGAATGAGCTGAAGGCGTTTGGCACAGAGCGGAGGCACCTCTCCTTTCCTTTCCCCACGGGAACGCAGTAATGTTGACATTTGGAGAGGGGGCCGAAGGGCTTGAATTCTCAGCATCTCTCCCCAGCGTTTTGCAGTGAAAAATTGTGCTTTATTCTAGAACGCTGCTTCTGAAACACTGTAGGCAAGAAATGCAGAGTGCTCGTACCTCGCAGGGGCAGCGTTTCTGACAGGCTGAAGACTTGCAGCACCGCCATATCAGCTTACACTCATTCATATGTGGACGGTGTCGGTTTGCCACTGTAAGAAATGGAACCTCGTCCTGCGCCTCCCCCCAGACGCGAGGGAAGGCGCAGTGGTGGGCGGCAGCGGAGGAATGTGTGGGGCCCCGCAATGTCCTGGGATGCGCTCGGCAGCGCTGCCCGTGATTGATGAGCGGGGCAGGGCGAGGGGAAGAGTGGGTATTGCTTTCTACTTAGAGTCTTGTTTTATTTTAGCCAGGAATAGCATTTATTTATTTTTAAAGGTGTGTGACTGATAAATAGAGGTCTTTCCCTCCTGCTGGCATCTGCAGTGGCGTTCATTGATCAGAACAGGGCAGCTTTAGAGCTTGCAGTGTCAGAGGCTTTTGTTGCATAGTGCTGAAATTGGCTTCTCTGTGTTTCACTGAGTAATTATCACATTTTCGTTGATCTTTTTGGGGTCTGTTCTTTGAGCAACCTTTGAATCATAGCAGCCGATCTCTAATTTTCTACTTCTATTCTCTTATCTGCTTTCTATTTTCTTTTTTGCTGCCAAATGAGGATGGTTGTGAAGGGACATGTCTTTTGTTGCACAATCCTGCTTGTGTTCTGATCCTTCATGTTGTAAAGTGCAAAACTGTGCTGGAAGTTCTCCGTGCAACAGTCGGGTTATTAAGCAGAACTAATTCTTCACAGAATGGCAACAACTCCAAAGAAAGGCATCTGTAGGATTAAGCACAGATACTGGAAGGCAATCGCTTGGCAAACTGCTGAAGGAAAGCAGTCCTTGCAAGGGAGAAAGTGGTATGTTCTTTCTCCTGAATGCATGCAGCCACACAAGATGAACGGCTTTGAAGCTGGTTAATGTGGCTTACTGTGTGCCTTTTCTGTACTATTTCCTGCATTTCTGGTCTGAAGAAAAGCAGAGGGGAATTCCTTGATAAGTGTGTTAGCGTTTATTGTGCACTTCTGTGGCCACACACTATTGCCTGGATGATAGATAAAGCTGCGAAGGGAAAACCCCAGCTGGGAAGCCTTCGGAAGTGAAAAGATCAAGTCTCATGCTTGTTTACACGATTCAGTAGGGTGCATTAGTTGCACTATCAATAAACTATTGGATATACAGAACCACCTATTTCTAAACCTCAATTTTTATTTCTGTGAAAACAATGCTAGTGCTATAACTCCTGTGGTGATTTGCATGTCTGGCCTCATTCGGAAGGGCAGAGGTGCAGATGTACTTTTGCCATTAATAAAGTGATTGAGGTGGGGTAATGCATGATGTGTAGCCACGTGAACAGCTTACATACAGCTGCGAGAGCTGAAAGTGCTGCTGTTGCAACATCATTAACTGCTTTGACAAGGTAAAATAGAAAGACTGGTGCAAATTGTTCCTGGACTTTCTTCCTTCAGGCTGGGAGTCTGGATGTTTGTTGTATTGCAGCTCTCCTGGAGCACCATCTCAGCCTGGCTCTGAGAGCACCTGATGGGCAGGGTAACGAACTGGAATCTAAGGTGCTCGTGAGTTAGTGGGGTGTCAGTTAGGGTCCACCTGTTGTTTTCTGTAGCACATTGGTGCTGCCTAGGATCCTGTTTATTGTCACAGCTATGTTAATATGTCATGTTCGAATGGCCTATAGAAGGAGGAAATCGTACAGTCTAATAGTCATCCTGTCAGGTTGTACTTTTCTGTTCCTGCCTGCATGTTTCTGCCTTCAAAAGGGAGCTTTTTGAAGGATGATTATCCATTTCTGAGGAGCCACACTTCTTCAGATGGATGATGTTCTTCTTAATACACAACAGATATTAATTATGAGCTCCTACTGTTGCTAAGGCTTTCCAAAATTTATGGTGAATATGTGCCGCCTATGCAGCAAAAGGAAATAATATATTTCAAACAGTCAGATACATCCTGAATTCAAATCATTGCTTCTATTCTTGGAAAAATGAATTGTTATCTTAGAGATTCCTGGTCCGTTGTGAGGCTTATTTTAATAATTGTGAATCCACAGGTTTTCTGCTTGTTTTTAAAAGGAGAACGTAAACAGCCAGCCACATGTTTAAATGTTGAAAGTCTGGTGTTCCATTTGATGACCTGTTCTGTGCCCAGGAAACAAATATTTACGGGACTGAATGCTTCTGAGAATAAATGGCAATAGGAGGGTTTGCTTCTGCCTTCAGACATCCACGTAGGAGCGGGTTGCGTTTCCAAAACTCCCTTGCCAAAGGGAGGCTGTTCCAGAACCAAATGCATCTCTCTTTTTTTTTTTTTCTTTTTTTTTTTTTTTTTTCCCGGTTGCTTTTTTTCTCTGGAGCAGCCAAAGATGATGCTGTCTTTGAGGCTGTCTCCAGACCTTCACTTCTATAGACCTCTTACAGAGGGGAAGAAAGTATTTGGTTTGTTTTTAATGAGGGGGAAACAAACAAAAACCAAAACCTTGAAACGTCAGGAAATAGAAGGAAAAGGCTATTCCCACTTCTTTGTAGGGGGTTAAAAAAATTATTTTCCTTATCTGGTCAAGTTTTTTTCTCCTTTCCTGTCAACTGTCTTCTGCACGCATCCGTTTGGGTCCTCCTCTTCTCTTGACTTTCTGCAGTGGGAGGTATCTGCAAACTTGCCCCTAACACAGTTTCCATTCTGCATGTGGAGAAGTCAGCATGCTTTCCTATTTTCTGAGGGTACTGCAGGAAAGAAAGAATAAATCATGAATGTATTTCCCTAAAAACCTGCTCCAGAATAGTCCACTTGACTTCCAAGTTGTCCGGAAGAGATGATATTACATGTGAAAATTCACCTAATTTGCTTCATTTTGAGAAGCTGATGGTTAAAACTGTGTTGCTGTGTGTGTGGCCAGAAACAGCTTTACAGAATCAGCCCCGGTCCGAGCGGTCGGAGAGCTTAGTTACATTCAGTGGCCATATTCAGACTTGGTTATTCCTGTACAGAGATTTTTAAAGTGATCATTTGTCAGCCACTGAGTTAGGAGCCTTAAAGAAAGGAGCAGGGAGACATGAAAGTGTTAGGGGAAACAAATGAGATCGCAGCTGACATCTCCAAGGGAACTTTTGTTCAAGAGTGCTTAGGCTGTTGACCTCTTTGCTTCTCCATTTCATTGCTTTTAGATTATAGTATTCCTCAGTACCACAGACAGAGTGGCTAGTTTGTGACTCTGCAAATGCTACTTTTTTTTTTGGGTGGAGGGTGACAGGGTTTCCATGGACATTGCTGTGCAAAGGTTTTAATGCACAGAGAAACCAGTTTGCATCGTGTTTTTAAAAATGTGTTCTTTATATACGAAGTCAATTGTTTATTTATTTATTTATTTCCCCCCCTCTTATCAGGGGTTGGGGAGTAATTCCTAGTGACCTACATCTTAGTTTGGAAATCAGTGTGTAAAGTTACACTACTTAGGTACCTGCTAGCAAGTTAGCAAGAGTAAGAGGGAGGAAAGGAAAAACTGTTGCACCTCCCTCTCTTTGTTTAGTTTTGGGGGTAGAACTAAGTGTAAGGTGGCCTAGAAATAAATATTTTTGCAAT
The DNA here is from genome assembly GCF_011077185.1 of Oxyura jamaicensis. Taxonomy (NCBI): domain Eukaryota; kingdom Metazoa; phylum Chordata; class Aves; order Anseriformes; family Anatidae; genus Oxyura; species Oxyura jamaicensis. The sequence goes on along the minus strand of NC_048902.1, from coordinate 3,224,122 downwards.
AAGGTGACCATAAGTTTTAGTGGAGCAGACTGTTTCCTAGATGTAATTGACTGGTGGTTTGTTGGAGGTGAAACTGCCGTAAGCTTACGGCAGAGCTTACCCATTACCTTAGGAATAGGGGCTTCAAGAAGATTTGACCAGAGCACGAACTGATGATAGCAGAAAGGCAGATGGCCTAAATCCTCACTCATTACCTCATCAGGGGTCTCCTTGGTATTTATCAGTGAAAGCTGTCTCTAATTATCCCTATATGCAGGACAGATTTTGGCCTCTTCGCTACTCAATATGTGATTTTGAAAGGATCTCATGGACTAATTCATCTGAAAGATTTGCTTCTTGCCTACAACCTGCCATTATTACTCTAGGAGCTGAAACGTGAGGAGTAAGTGGTGTGAAGGATCAGTTTTGTCTATAGAAAATGTCAAATTTCATGACCAAACCTGGCTCATTCATTCTCTGTGCTTGCATGTGTTTTCACACTGCTGAAATGGTGTTTCTAATCTCGTTTTTCCAATGTCTGGCTTTTTTTTTATTGTCTATGCTTGTATTTTCTGAAGATTTGATATAACATTCATTTTTTAAAAAAAGATTTTGGCATTAATGTTCATTAAAAAAAAAAAAGTTCAAAAGATTACTAAAAACAGAACAACCTCCTTTGCTCTCCCTCTGATCCGAATGGAGCGATATGTTCCAGAGGTGAGGAATAATACATACATCACCTAGAGAACTGATTAGAGGTATGGTATTTTCACAATAAAAGGTCTCTTACCTCTAAGACAAGGCCCTGAATCAAAGCCAATCGAAATGGTGTCGGTGTGGGGAGGAATATTTGTCAGCAGTCTTAAACATTCACTCTTTCTGGATTTGTTAACGTATCTTGCATGGATGCTAATACCTATGCCAGTAGCTCCAAAACTTGTCATCCCATTTTGATGGGATCCATTCTTGAACTTACCAAAAAAAAAATGTGGTAGGAAGGGAAGAGGAACTCAAGTTGTAGTACGAAGCTAGTGGCTCCCAAGAAACCAAATGCAGCTCTGGAGACTTGAGCAAAGCCTCAGAATAATAGTGATCACTGTAGAACATGACTGTATTTTGTACAAGCTGTAATTCCAATCCACCTCCTTTAAAATGCCTGCTAGGAGATTCAAAATGTCAAATTTCAAAGAGAAAACTTTGGGATAAGCAGATTAATAGTTGTTCTATACAGTTACTGGCAGTGTCAGATCAATGCAGCAGTTTGTATCGTTTAACCTCCCTATTGCATAATTGTAATGCTCTAAGGTAATTGCTGCAGACGGGGCTCCTTTTCCAATACATTTCTGAGCTGTCTCCTTCAAAACTGCTGCTATGGTGTTCAAACCATTGCAAGCGTAAGAATTTTTTAATATCCGTGAAGTCAAAGGGGACCATTTTCTTTTCTTCTGTTTTAATTTTAGGAAGAGAAAATTGGTGTATTAGCTTTACCCTGGAAATATGTTTAACTTGAGAAATATCTGCAAAAATACACAGTGTAATCTGTTTAACAAATAGTGTGGTGATAGGCTAAATGTTATCCTGCTTGCTGATATTTCCAGTATACACAGCAGCCTGTAGAGTTTTTGTTCTGCATGTTCCTCAACAATGAAGACAGATCTTATTAAAAAAGAGAACATTATTTGCACTCCTGTGACTACTTTTCATGTCACTTTGGACTAGAGGAAACATGACTTGCCATCCGTAATTCCAGTTTTGTCTTGAGTTCATATTTTTCATGCTAAAGTGTTTATCTTAGTGCTGTAACTTGTCTTCTTCCTAAAAGTGGGTTCTTAGTGACTGGCTTGATAGAATAAAGGGGAGAGGGAAATTAAAGGTGAAGTATGAAAGTGGAAAACAAAACAGAAAGGTAAAAGGAATTCTTTATAGGGATGAGCACATTTCCAGGCAATTCAAGGGAATACTGCTTTAAAGTCATGTCTAACAGTTCGCTGATAGTACGTCATTAAAACCCAGGGATTAATAGCAGCAGTCTCTTTGCTTCGCATTGAAAAGGAATTAGTTTAATTTGGGAGTAAAGGGTGCAAAGAGCTGTTCTAGCAAAACTATTCCCAAGGCATCAGTAAGGTAAAGTGGGATGGTTTGAAGACTGTGGCTTCTCTGACCGTCCCAGTTATACTCTGTATCTGTATGGATATTAGAGCTGTTATAAACTGCTTCTATAATCCTTTATAATGTATGTTAGCTTTGGAAGTGAAATGATGGAAAAGCTTGTTTGAAATGCTTGGAAAGGCGATTAGATTTATAAGGCAATTGGGTTTATAAGGCCATATTCCTTTCTCGGACTGGAACTGTATGACTTAGGTTGGGTCAAGTAATTCCAGTCTGTGGATGCTGTTCTGAGGGACTGAACCTGTAAACAAGACTTCCTTGTGTATCAGATTAGGATAACGTACAGTCTTCTGCTCTTCCCTCCTGCAAGTACGCAGGGGTGTGCAGCGTGTGCAAACAGCTGGAACAGGGCTGGTCGTTACTCCTCCTCCCTTTGGTACTCCAGGTGTTGCTAAATATGTAAGCGAGAAAAACATCTTGAGAGCTCTATTGTGTGGGCACGTTCTGATGATTAATTAATGTATTTGAGGAGAGGCACGTGAGGAGTTCATGGACGCTACGTCTGTTTTTGACTGAACAACTTCAAATCTTGAATTCGTACTTAACATGTAAATGCGTAGGTTGATGTTTGTTTCTAAGAGTCAGCAAGGCTATTCTCCTCTTTCCCATGTAATTGAGCAGCTGTTGAGGCATCAAAGAGGCTACCTGCTGTAGCTATTGATTATCTTGTCACATTTTTCTCTGAAATACTTTGACTCTCTTGGCTTGAAGATGTGGAAGGATGCTAACAGAGCTGCTCCAATACATTAGCTGTTGAATAGCAAGAGTGTACAAATCGTTGTCCAACTGTAGGCAATCCAAGTTACGCTGACCCTGTGGCACACCTCAGCTGTCTCTTACACCTTAGGGAACGTCTGGCTGGCACTTGGCTTCTACAGAAGGGTTCTTCAGACACTGACTCTTTCTTACATACCATTTTGTTTATGTGCTAGCTTCATTATCTTATCTCCACAGGTTTTATGGCCTATTGATGTAAAATGTACTACGCCGATAAAGCTCTGAAGAGCAAAGAGTGAAAGAGAAGGTGGGAGGAGGTAGAGGGATGGAAAACTTCAAGAGCCTCTTCATACTAGTCTGCTCTGAATAGTCTTTTTGCCTGGGGAAAACAACACAATGCTATTAGATTCCAGAGCTTTCTGAAAAAAAAAAAAAAAAGTGCTTTGGGAAAGGATCTTTACTGTGGCATTTCGTGTGAGGTTACAGTAAGCGCAGTGCCACCATCCCCTGGGTGGGCGGGTAGCAGCCCAGCCACCCCTGTTGGTAGTTGTTGTATTGCCTCCCTCGCCTGCCTGAATACAGCAGGCCTCCCTCATCTGAATACAGCTAAGGCCTGTTTCTTCTTTTTCTGTTTTAGTGATTAGAGTCCTCTCAATATATCTGTAAGACAGCTGTTTCTCTCTTTGGTTTCCTTTCCCAGAACTAATGAGGTCCTAGCTCTTTTAATCGTTCCTCATGGGTCAGGTTCTGTTTTCTCCTGAAATCTTACATTTTTATGCCTTATAATTGTAGGTCAAACAAGACTTGATCAAAATTTTAAGGGTGAATGTAAGAAATCACCGTGCTTGCGGTAGCACATGCAGAATGCTTTTCACATACAGTTATTTATAACTTTACCCACGATACTCCATTTGTGTGAAATTCACCTCTGAACGGTACCTACTTAACCATTTATATGCACATATATACCTAACTACCTCATTTAATTTTCACTGACATCTCCTGGACAATTTGGCAAAGACCCACGCGTTAGATCGCTTGGTGACAGCTCCGGCTTGGTGTACTCACACTGCCCATCAGAAATGGGGAGGAGGCTGCACGTGCGTAGGTTTGCCATGTCTGGACCTGTCAGTGTTCATGTCAGTGTTATTCCTGATCCCGACCAGAGTGGCCACCTGAGTGGCAAATCACTTGGAAATGTGTGTCCGTATAGCCGGGCAACAGGAGTGGCAAAACTCCTTGCATAATCAGTTTTAAGCCTCACTCCTGCAAGGATCACACTATGCTCAAGGCAAATATGTGCAAGTTGGCTACAGTACTAATATCTAATACGCTATGTATTTGTTGCATTTTTGGTCAACTGTTTCAGGGAGAGAGTATAATAAAAATTAGATCAAGAGGAGAAAAACATTAAATTTATCACATGCTATCCTGAAATCCATTGCTCAGGAAACAGACATAGCTTTTTCTTAACATACAGGCTTATTTTCCTTAAGTGAAACCTCTTCACCTGAGAATTAAAAAAAAAAAAAAGTTTCATTTGCAGCTGAGGGCTATTGTTTAATTCTCAATACTATTAACACGTAAGTTCTAGAAATGGCATGATGGCATTAGGCACTTTTGTTTCCACCTGAGTAGCTCATCTATCTGAGTGGCCATTGCCTCTTGAGAAACACGCAAGTGTTTGGTTTGAAGAGTTTCACAATATTTGCTGCAGTCTGGTTAGGTGAAACCCAATTCTCTGCTGCTGTTGCAGGTCAGGGGTTTTGTCTTCCATTCTTTCAATTCCTTTATTATACCATCACACTTCAGTCTTGGGCTAGTGTCAGCTGCTATGTGTGAAAAAATCAGCAAGATTTAGAAGTAATAAATACACAGGGTGTTGGCGTTTCTTTTGCCTTTCAAGACAGCTCATTCGGAAAATCATTTAGGGACATAATGATCATGAGGTGGCCTTGACCTGCCACAGCATCTGGTTTTAGTGCACAGGTGGAAAGTGCGGGCTGTAAGGGAACATCCAAAGTGGTCTGGACTTGTGTTTGCATGAGCCATCTACCTTCACTTAATTCCATAATTTCCTTCACTTAGGAGTGAAGGAAATTATTATTATTGTTAATAATGATAAAGGACTGCTGTATTTTAACAACAACAAGATGTGAGGGGTGAGCATCCCATTAAGAGTTTGACTTTATTGTACCATAACTGTTAAAGCTATGTAAACCTGAATGTAAGTACAGTTTTCTTCCATGCATGCAGGATAGTTTTCAATACGTGTATGTCATGGTAGAGAGAAGCAGTGTTCCTCTGATATTTAATATTATGTTAACAAGTAATCATTTGTCGTTTGAGCCTGAGGGTATTTGCCTCAGTGGTAAGTGCGGGAACTCATACCTGAATTGAACCCCAGTTTCCTTCTGTAAGGCTAATTTTGGGCAGAACTGGGTGTTTTATGCCATCACAAATACTTGTACTCAAAAGTAACTATACAAGCATCTGTTCCCTTTACATAAATTGCAGTAATTTTAAAAATGAAATACAGTTCATAATAATTGTTTTCTTCCTCTGCGTGCAGCATTTGGTATCCTGCAAGTTAAAAAAAGATGGGAGCACCAGCTTCTTGGAGTAACATTAGTTGTTCTGTGGGGTTTTTTTTGGCTATAAACCTGGGAACAAAATGATTAAATAGACTGGAGAAGAGGGGAAACCTCAAATAAAAAGGCACTTACATTTATTGTGTTTTGCAGGGTTGTTTTCAGGAACAACGCAAGTCTCTTGAGACTTTGTTTCTTATCCATTTTATAGAGCTCTGGCCTCTTAACAGCACTGCTTTAATGACTTGCTCTTGGGGTTCTGAGTTGGTATCAGCGTTTGCCATGAAAACAAGTCTGTTACAAAGAGGTCAGGTTTCATGAGACAGCAATAGTCTTGTAAAAACAGATTTTACTGGCACAAATAAAGTCAGAGTTAAGAAGAAACCACAGATTTGTGTAAGGAAAAAAGATACAGAAGGAGCAAGTATTGAGCTAAACTGATAAACAATTTATACATTGAGAATGACTGGGAGATGACTTTTTTTTTTTTTTTTTTTGCTTCTTAAATGACATTTAGTGATGTTAATGAGTTATTCTGAAGATTTTGTGCAGTTCTCTGCAATTCAGACTTTTGCTGTCATTAAAGATTAAATTTCAGGGGGAATACCTCTGTCCTGCTCAGGTGGAAAAATGTTCTTTAGATATTAGCTAAAAGTTGTTACTGTATTTTCTGAATCACATAGTTGAGTCTGTTCTTACTTGCTATTGTGACATTTTGTTCTTGTATTATTAACTTTCTTGACTTTCTTGGAGTTCTTGAGAAGCTCTCTTCTGTCTTTAATCTTTAGCTGTAATGTACAGGGTGCATTGGAATAAATCATTATTTATATATGTTTATGTGTATATAATATATATTAGAGTACTTGCTATCTAGGGCGCGCACACACATATATAAATAAAGCCATATATTAGATTTGTACTCTCACACTGTCCTTTTAAATAACCTCTGTGACATAAGGAAAATTTTGGTGTGATTTTATAGTTCCTCTAGAGACAAAACTTTTACAAGTCTGTAAGAGCTCTGCTTTGCTGGGACCTTTCTGCCTTGTCAGAACGGTCCTTTCTTACATCACGGGCTGTGTGCGACATCTGTGCTGCACAGTGGCTCTCAGACTTGTGTTACGTTGACTTGTGGTGTTCTTATTAAACCTTTATTACATTCCAGGAGATTTTATTTTGAAAGTTAAGCAGACTTGCTCAGCTTGCTTCATCACGCTTTCAATAAATAGGGAATGAATGCCAAGAGCTCGACCTTGTGTTAGACAATCAGTTCAGAACCGCACAGGGGAAGCACTCTGCTGCCTCTCCAGATGATCCGTGTTGTCTGCGCAGGCAGCGGTTAGGATGGATGAGGAAGGGAGGACGCGAGACGTGTTGGGATGCTTTCGTTTTGCTCTTCTGTGGTGGAAAGCTATGGTAGAGTTGGACAGCATCAAATCCAGCAGAAAGCAAATCCCACGAGTTTAGAGTCGTGGGAGCAATCTGGTGTACATGCAGTTTGCCTTGCACTGAATCTCAGCTCTGTGAAACTGAACTTTGGTCTGTAGAAAAAACTATTTTGTTTCTTTTTCCTTCTGATGATTTCATAGCAACCAAAAGAAGATATCTGCTTAGGGAGAAAACTGCTTGAATGTTTCCTCTCCCTGTCCCATCTCCACCCCATCCACCTATAAGGCTTCTGTTGTAACTTTTAATCTATGTTGTGGCTTTTATTGTTTGTTCTTTTAATTAAGTGGCTAATTAGGACTTAACCATGAGGTTTATGAATCTCTTACTGCTCAAAAGTGAAAGGAATAACTGAATGCACAACGTAGGGAATTGGGTTAAATTCTGCAGGTGAGTGAGTCTGGGTCTCCCTGCGGTGCGGGTGGGTCAGCAACCGGCTGTGGGCTGTGCTGGGGCTGTGGGGTCCTGCTGCCAAAAGCCACGGCCAAGCACGGAGCTGACCTTATGCACAGATACCAGAGCATCTCTGCATGCTTCCTGGCGGTCTGAATCACATTTGAGGTGCCAGACCTGGATTCCAGTGGCCATGGCGTTCTCATCATGTGGTGGCAAGTGCTTTCAAAGGGTGGTTTGGTAGTCTTGTTAGCCAGCGTTTGTGGGAGGGCTGCTCGCAACACTGCAACGCTTGGACTCTGCTGCTATCCTTAGGACTGTTCATTCCCATAGTGCTGATGGAACTACCAAAATGCAGTGCAAAAAAAAAAATAATAATAATAAAAAATTCTGAGCCAGGGTATGAAATAGCTATACCAGTAATAGGAGTCTTTAACTTACGTGGGTAAGTCTATGTTAGCAGTTAGTTTGTGCGGTGGGGGAAAGCAGTCACCTGATGGCACGTTTCCTTCACGCTCCAAAATCTAATTTATTGATGCTGTGCAGGAGTATTACATTGTGGGGTGGTGGTGGTCGGAGGGAGCATCCATTAAGACGCTCGGTGTGCATCAGTGCTGGACGTGCACCCTGTACAGCAGGGCGTTACTGAGAACACCTCGCAGCTAATACGATGTAAACCAAATTCAATGAATAAACAGAACAGAGGAATTCTTTCAACGCAAAACTTGAAAGTTAAGAGATGGGTAGCCTACTAATATTGCCTACTACATCGTGGGTTTTTAGAATTTACACAAGAATTTACTCTAAATCTGATTTTAAAAACAAATCAGTATCATGGGGTTTTACAGAGATTGTTCCCTGTGCAACTACAGGGAATGTGAATGCACGTGGAATTATTCATGTTGTGAGTTACCCGAGATGAGTTGCCGCTGATTAGATGCTCTTTGTGTTAATTATGTAGTGAGCAGCAGTAAATAGAGCAATTAATTAGAGGCTTTTGTATTCCTTTCCCTTCAGCTTTTATTTCCTGATCAATTTCTTAGGTGTCTGTTAGATGGAAGGTATTTATCGATCTGCCATTTCAGTTGGCTCAATTTTGCCAACTCCTGAAGTTGTAAGTGCTTGAAATTTTACAGGGAAGCAATGGGTGTTCACCTGGGCTTTTGGGACGAAAGTGTTGGTTAAAAATTTGAGATTGTTGTAGTTTTTTTTTTTTGTTTTTCTTCTTTTTTCAATCAAACCAACTTGTCCAACTTTGCAAATGCATTTACTGAAGTGAGTGTTATTAAATGACTGAAGTGTGACTGTTGGGATTCAAGAGTTGTTCCAGAAATTTTCTATTGCAGTCAGATTTTTTTTTGATGAAGTGTAGTGGGGCCCAAAGTTCTTGCATCGATGTGAATTGCAATAGTTTAATAACCGGTGTGCTTTCTAGTTGCGTGCCAGTCCATTTGTTCACCTCATTCTATTTGAGGGATTCACGTTAATTTTGGTTGATATATATATATTTTTAAACCAAATGAAGTTAAAATAAAAGTATTTTTAATATACCTGCAACCAATGAAAGCAGGTGTTGAGAAAAGTTTATAAGGTACTGAGACCAGTCTTTCTTTACATGTAGAAAAGAGGACGATATGAAGTATTTTGGAGTATTTTTTCAAGTTGACCTATGATCTGGAGTTTGGTTTAGCCTACGTTTTTTCCTCACTTGACTCCTTCAACTTACATGTTCTCTTATTTTTAGCCATTTCTGCATTTGAAGTCCAGCCGCTTTCAGCTGAGGTTCAGGAAGGTGGAGTAGCTCGATTTGTCTGTAAAATAACAGCAAACCCTCCTGCCGTTGTGACATGGGAAGTGAATCGAACAACGTTACCTGTAGCCATGGACAGGTAAGTAAACTTGCACATTGTAGAATGTCATTTATTCTCTGTGATAATTCTGGGCCTGCTACAAGAATGAAATCTGAATACTTGCAATGACAGTACGTTAAAAAGGTTCCATCTGTGTAGTATGTCCACTGCTAGTGAGACGGTAATAGCTGTGTGGTTAGAGTCATGAGCACAGGCCAGGCACTTGCAATAAACATAGAATGAGAGAATGGCCATTGACCTGTGAATTGTTATTCACAAATTTTACATGCAAGTCATTCTTAGGAATGGGAATTGCTGTGGGATACAGAATAGGAGGACTTTTGCTGTGGGGACAGTTTGAACGAGTGTGATTGTTTTCACAGGTGCAATGTAGAAGAATTAATACTGAACCTGTGGGTGTTTTTTTCTTTCCTTTTTTTAAGGGCCTATGAAGAACTATGTATGTAGAAAACTGAGTTAAAACACTTCATGCTAGGGAAATTCTGCTCAGGGAGACTTGTATTTTGAGTCCATTAACTTGAGGTGTATAGCCTGTTCTGTGCTGGGTATTCTCCCTAGCCAGACTGCGATCATTCAACCTACTCCCATCCTTCTCAGCATGTAACTTTTGTTGAACATGTCTGAGACACCTAGCATGCAAAGGAAGGTAAAAAGAGAAACATGAAAGTTGAAAGCATAGGTGGGTTTATTGGAAATGGTATGTTTATTATGCAATGGTAGCAGAAATTGCTGCCAAATAATCCCACCAACTTGAATAATACGGACATGGTAGCTGGCTAAAGAAGGCTGGGATGACTGCTTTTGAGGATGAGAAAGATCTGCTGGTTAAAACAGATTCTTCTGCTCTCATGCTGGCGTTAATCAGGGAATCGCACCTGTAGTTAAGGAATGGAGAGAGGTGAGTGATGTATAGTGTTTTTTGAGTCTCCAGCCTGCTGTTCCCAGGTCAGTGTAGCAATGGCTATTTATAAACCAAATACTCCTTTCACTGGCGGAACATTTATCTACATTTCTTTTTTGTTTCTTTGACAGAATAACCACTCTACCTACAGGAGTTCTTCAAATCTATGGTGTTGAACAGAAGGATGCTGGGAGCTATCGATGTGTTGCCACAACAATAGCCAGTAGACGTAAGAGCACTGAGGCAACACTGAGTGTTATTCCAGGTACTCAGCATGTGAGATTTTTCCACAATATTTTAGTTATCTTAGTACTGTAGCAAAAACACTTACTTGCATTGAAGGGCTCTAACTGCCCTCTAAAACACTCACCAAAATAATAATTTTACTTATATCTCGTGGCTAAAGTATTGTTTGAGATATATAGATATTTTTTACAATTACTGAAATACGGATTTGATGTATATTTAACTTCAAGCATCCTTTAAAAATATGTATAATTAAGCTTTTGTTTAATTGCCCTCACTTTCTTTGTTCTTTTTTTAAAAAATTATTTTTATTTTTCTCCAAAGCTTCAGACTTGAAGCCTTTTCACAAGCCAGCTATTATAGCTGGTCCTCAAAACATTACGGCATCTCTTCATCAAACTGTCATACTGGAGTGCGTAGCCACAGGGAATCCAAAGCCAATCATCTCATGGAGCCGGTTAGGTAGGTCTTAAAATTACAGCATACAACATCGAGCCTGTGGAGAGGAAGTGAAACTGGAAAGAAAGGATTTCAGCAATTAGGCTACTGTTCTGAGGCTTCATGTAGTAGGCAATGATTTGTAGGTGAGGGTAGGATAAGTGAAACACTTTGTCACGTACTTGCATACTGCTGTAGAGAACCCCTGAGGTTTCCTGAGGCTTGCCTGCTTCTGTTACCAGTCCTGAACTGCCCCCAGTACATTATGGACAGTGAGCCAGGTGGGGTGCCAGGTGGGGCAGTGACCTCAGGAACCTGTGAATCAGAATAGAATCACTGCTAAGTTAGGGCAGATTGGACTGACTGCATCCTCCAAAACAATCCTGTAAATGTTTCTCCCCCTATTCTTCTTAAAAGCAGCCTGTGAATGGGATTTGGACATTGTATTAATGGGCTGTTCAGACCCTGGATTGCCTTAGAGCCCAAGTAATCTGACTGGAAGGGGAAAAGAGGAGAGGGAATGTAATAGGAGTAAGAATGTTCATCAGCGGAACCCCTTTTTGCTATGCAAATTGCCTCTGTTTTCACATCTCATTATACGTACCTAAATGTGAAAGGCAAGACTATACCTGTAGAAGCAAATTGTCAAAAGTTTTCCTACCTTTTATTTCTAGAAGTGGGAGAAATAACTATTTCCTCATTGATTCAGTAGCTCTTGTAGACAAATTTTATTTTTAAAAAAGTTGTGTGACAGTTAGCTTAAGGTTTTTTTCCTTAGAAAAATAAAATATATGGTAATCAAATATGTTTATTTTATCCCCAGCATAATTCAGATGGAGGTGGATGATACCTGTTGGTAGTGATGAACTGAATCTTAGTGCAAGACAGATGGGGAGGGTGACTGGGAAAATGGCATTAGAGGAGACTCCATAGCTGTGATGGAGAATATCAGATATATCGTCTTACTAAGTGGAGTAACCCAACTGTCTGAATGGTCAGATAACTAAGAGTTAAGTGCAGACAAATATAAAATGGCAATCTCTGAAAACTCATCTGTGAATTTCCTTTGCATTTTTTGACCTTTAAACTCAAATCCATGCCATTACTATTTAGGCAACCTTATTCAGATCAGTTATTTGAATACATTGAGCAATGTCCTAACCATACTTCTCCCACTGTCTCGAATAGACCATAAGTCCATTGATGTCTTCAATACTCGTGTCCTTGGAAATGGGAACCTCATGATCTCTGACGTGAAGGTGCAGCATGCAGGCGTCTATGTCTGTCGGGCCACTATTCCTGGCACACGAAACTTCACAGTAGCAATGGCAACTCTCACTGTGCTGGGTGAGCCTGCTTTGACTTCTGCTTTGTTTTAACGTCATGCTTCTGTCTTGAGCTGTGCTTTGTAGGGGTTGGATTTAGGGAGGTTGCCAAGGTGAAATGGATCATAGGTCTGTGGCTGCATTCTTTTGTCTCGTGACTCATGTGAGATGCGCCAGGCACTCAACATTTGAGTTATAAACTAACAGTTCATTTGCCCTTAGAGATAGACAGGTGCAGTGTTTCATCTGGGAAGGTTGACTTCCAAAATAAAATCTAGTGACAAAGTCAAAATATGTAATACGCCTATGTGAGTCATAAGCAGTTTGTCGTAGACTGGAGATTGATTTGTTGTTTGTGTTTATAAATGCAAAAACAAAAATGTGTAGCAATGTTGCTTCTTGTGGAGGGAGTATGTGCTTTTCAACATGCTTTGTTCACATGAAATGTGCTTTCTGCATGGGTGTATTTATGCTTGAGTGGCCTGAGGAGAGGGGCTTGCGTGTGGGAAAGTTCTTTCTTAGTCTGACTGTCCTGGCATTTATGTGGGCTTGATTTTTTTGATTGTTACTTACCTGTAGCTCCTCCTTCATTTGTGGAATGGCCAGAAAGCTTAACAAGGCCTAGAGCTGGTACTGCTCGTTTTGCCTGTCAGGCAGAAGGAATTCCTGCCCCCAAAATTTCATGGCTGAAAAATGGAAGGAGGATACACTCCAATGGTAGAATAAAAATGTACAACAGGTAAGATGTCCATTGCTGTATGAGAGGTGTGTATGAGAGGTGTGCTGGTGAAGAATAACGTTCTTATGAAAGGATGAGATTCCAGTAACTAAATATAGCCAAACAAGATATAACTCAAGTAAACAAAATTAATTGTAACATTATGGACACTTCACAGGCAGAAGGAATGCAAGTTAGCCAATACCTAAAAATCCCAATGAAGATTTTGTGTTCTCTGCATTCCCAGGGAGGAAACTGAAGTGGTTTCACAATAGATGTACAGTAGTGTAGTACAGACCAGAATCTTGCAAGTTGTTTGAGACCTGTTTCACTCCTGTATAGCGAACAGCTCATATTAAAGAGTTGGTTAAGAAATTGCAATCCTAAGGTTGTGCTATTTGCAGGGAGCAATAGATTTACAGGCTTATTTTCACTGTGCCTGGCTTTGCAGGCCTAAACACGAATACTGACATGGCAGGTTTTTAGTAACACTACAGGTTGCTAGATTTCACAATAGCACATTAATTTCTAATTGAAAAGTTTGTGAAGTACAAATCATTTAAACCCATGAAATAGAGGAAACGTAACTGTTGTTGCATTCTATAGAGCTACGTTTATTCAATATGTAAGCTTTTTTCTTTTTTCCTTTTTTTTTGCTTCCTTTGAATTTAGTAAATTGGTGATTAACCAGATCATTCCTGAAGATGATGCCATTTATCAGTGCATGGCTGAGAACAGTCAGGGATCTGTGCTATCCAGGGCCAGGCTTACTGTAGTTATGTCAGAAGACAGACCCAGCGCACCTTATAATGTCCATGCTGAAACGATGTCAAGCTCAGCAATTCTGCTAGCGTGGGAGAGGCCGCTGTATAATTCAGACAAAGTGATTGCATACTCTGTGCATTACATGAAAGCAGAAGGTAAGCAGTTTAGTTTAATATGTTTCCATATACTATTATATACTTATATGTGGTAAGAACTTGAATGTCTGTCCAAGAGGTGCTGAATCTGAATGGCTCATGACCAGGGCTTCATCAGAGCATAACAGCACAAAAATCCATATTGTAACCAACAGACATGCATGGGCAAAAATGCATTTTCCAACTCATCTCGTTTGTGGGACTGATTGTTCTTCCAACTCACCTTTGTCTCATTCCAGTGAACAGATTTTGAAGTCAGCAATGGGCTTCCCTACTAATGTCTGGGTTTCCCTCAATTTGTCCTCAGGGAAAATTCTGCCTAGCTCTCTTCCATGTGTTTGCTTGGCTAGGAAGGACAGAGCATACACCAGAGTCCTGGAGGCTTACAGAGTTGAAATTTTCACTAGATTCAGCTCTTCTGTCTATATCCCCGAGCTCTTGTGACTTCACAGATGTGTTTTGGAGTAGAATAATTGACATGTTATTGGCTTTAGCTATTATCTCCTTAGAATATCGACTTGGTGAGAAAATGTGCTCTCCTTTCACCCCTTGCTCTCCTACAATGAGAAATATATATTCAGACTTTCAAAATAGGTGGAAATAGCCATGAACTGGTTGCTGTAGTCTCTTAAATATTATATAAATTCCTATGTAAGAGGGAATGGATAATTAAAAGAAAAACGAATAACTAGACATTTCTAATCACTTAGTGTTACGTGATTCCTTTAAGTTAAGGAAACCTTTAGGGAGATAGAAAACACGCATCGTTCATAAGTAAGAGAAGTGACTGCTGAAGGACCTGAAATCTTGTTTGGTGTGTGGCTTAAACTAAGCTGTAATGCAGCTCTGTTTTCTAGGAGGACTGATTTCTTTTTTCATTTCTATTCACTAACTAGTTTATTCAAGGACAGGACTGCAGATGCTCAGCTCTGTGTGGAATACCAGTCTGCCATCTGCTAAGCAGAGGACAGGAAGGACAGCTTAATTACTCTAATACTGATGCAGGAATAGCTGCCTTTGCTTTTGCAAGTGGGATTTTTCAGGACACAAGAGAATTTTGTCGGAAGGAAGGAAGGAAAGAGTTTTAAAAGATAATGAGGACAAGAGGTGCGGGAAATTACCCCCTACACTTTCAGTCACTGAGGTATTGTGCTCACAGCCCCCACTCAAAGCTAATATGAATAAAGTCACACTAGATAAGCTATCTGGGTAATTGTATGTCCGGTGCCAGTGTAGAGAGCAGAGACCGGGTAACTTCAAAGAAAACTGGGAAATTGTCCTTAGGGAAGCCTGTATTTGTGCAGGAAATACTCTTTCGCAGTAGTGAAAAATCTAAAATTTGTATTCTGCAAAATTGTTTTGTGGTCATTGCATCTTCCGCCTGCTTATACAAAGGTTGTGTCTTGTGAAATAAAAACAAAACAAAACCCACCAAACCCTGTATTATTTAAACTTGCTTTCTCAAATATTCATTTTGTTAACCTTTCCAGACAGCCTTGTGACATTTATTTCACGTAAGGCTGTTGTGTATCCTTTCACATTAAAAACTCCCCGGTGGGGAGTGGGAGAGGCTGCGATCTGTGGAGTAATTTCAGTGCTGGGAATCAAAATGTGGGCGATTTGTGTGCATTTTTAATTGGTACCAGAAGTTCTGCATCAGGGCATAAAAACATTTTTGGCTTGTTTTGTATTGTAGAAAATCTGTTTGGGTTCAAAGGCTAGTGGCAGCACTCCTGTAAAAATCATTACTTTCTAAGAAGTAGTCTGTGAACCTTTCACAGGATGTTGCCCACATCAGAGGCATTATTAGAAATCTAGAAAGCATGTCTCTGCGAGGAAGTATCACATCAGTTAGCTCTGTAATCTCAAATTTAGGGCAGCTATATTTGAAGAAATGCAAATTAAAGGATAAGCTTTCGGTTCAGTGAGAGGACATTCACACCATACCTGGGCCCAGAGTTGCTAATATTTACTGACGTTGACGTGTCTTGCTTACTTTGTAAGAATTTTGGATAATTATGTGTTTGTGTAAGTAGTTTGGATCAAGGTGTTGCTGTCACCGTTTTCTTCAGCCTGGCTTTCCTCAGTCCACCCTCACAATTTGTTTCAGACCCTAATTAATATTGAAAAGAACCTCAGATGTCTCCAACTTAACTAGAGTGTATCTTACTTGCTTAAAGCTTCTTATGTGTGTAACTTTTTTCTTTACGTATTGCTTGGTGGTTTATTTAGGAAGCGTATTTGTCAGTGTGAGTGAGTAAGGTTTTATTACAAAAAATAACATGCTTGCTAAGTCTCCTACTGATGCTTATGATTCCCTAAGTCTGAAGCATAAAGGAAGCCTGGACAATACACTAATCATACGCAGTTCCCGAGAATTTTCTGTCGAGTTCACAATGTGGTAGGTGCTTTGAATACAAAAGATACCATCACTCGTCGTTTAATTTCACAACTTGAGCATTCTGCTGCTTCCCTATAAAAAGACGTTCAGGTCCTCTTCCTTATTTCAATTAAAAAAAAAAAAAAAAAAAAAGGTTTTAATGAAGTTAGTTGAATAAACTAACAGGTGGTGTGGTGTTTTTTGTTTTGTTCTGTTTTTTGCTTTTTTGTTGTTTTTTTTTTTGTTGTTGTTTCTTTTAAGCAGAATATTTTGCATTCAAATCGGGGTCATAGTAGCAAGAAGAATAAGGGTCTGATGAGCGTGCATGTTGGAGTGTGTTAATTCCTTGTTAGTGATTCAGAAAAGGCACAAAGGGAACACTGATTGTGGTGGAAGGCAAGCCTTGTTCTCTATTATGGCTGTTTCATTAGGGCCTCTGCATGAGGCCTAGCAATCCATTCAATGAGAGAACAAGTCCTTTTAATTTGAGCTCAAGGATCTTGTTTAGCAGGTCAGAAATCGTGCCTTGCGATTCGTAATTAACAAGCCATTAACTAGTCTGTTGTGAGATGCTCGTAATCTTGTCTAATTAAAATGCTATCAAGTTAATTCATAAATGTGGGAAAACTTAATGGTGGAATTTGCCTTTCGTTTTGTTTATAAATTCAGTTGTGAAGAGGAGGAGCTGGCTCTTACTGCGTTTTGATTAAGTTGACGTGCATTTGGTGCGAATTGTTCGTTAGCACAGCAGCTTTCACCACACTTTATAGCCTTCCTCTATAGGAATAAAGCCCCACAAAGACAAGACTGCTGCTTGCATTGCTATGCATATTTTAATGTGAATTGCTGAGATTTTTTTTTCCTGTCTCTTTTTCTCTCCTTTTTTTTTTTTAACGACTCATTAAGGAGCAAAACACTTTTGAAGTTCACTCTAGGCTATTCCTATTGGCCTTTTTCCAAATAAAAGAAGAAAAACGTCAATCAAATGTACTAGAATTTGCAGGGCTAAAATAAGATCCTTTCACTGAATAATTTCTTTCTGTTTGTTTGGTTTTGTTGGGGGGGGGCGGGGTTTTTGTTTGTTTTTTTTGTTTGTTTTGTTTTGATGGAGTGAAGGCTTTGCATTCCTCCCAGTCTGCTATAGTAAAAGCTCTGTAAATAGGTTTTGAAAAACCCTCCCTGACTCTAAACAAATAGATTTAGAAGTTTGCTATGAACGATAAGGCTATTAGAGCTCGTGTGTTGTGTCACTGTACACTGGGCACAGTTTGTTGTGACTGATTCTAAAAAGGGGTTTAGAGTTGCATTCAGTGTCCGTTATTCATGAAAATCCTGAAACACCATAATCTACACCACAGCAAGGCACAGTTACTCCTGCGCATAAAAGAGCTCTACTTAGTAGGTTGAAAAAATAGAGGTAGGCTGGGAACGATCATGAAATAACTTGGTAAGATCTCAAATCCAAGTACCGTGATGTTTAGAGATTGTCAGGAATTCTTGTTTCTTTAACCCTTGTTTTATGGCAGGTTTAAACAACGAAGAGTACCAAGTGGTCATTGGAAATGATACAACCCATTACATTATTGATGATTTGGATCCAGCAAGCAACTATACCTTCTATATTGTGGCTTACATGCCTCTGGGAGCCAGCCAGATGTCAGATCATGTGACTCAGCACACCCTCGAAGATGGTAAGGCAAATACCACTCATTTTAAGCGAGCAGTTTTATTTGGACTGAGTAGAAATGTGCAATCAAGTGCTAACATCTCTCAAGGATCCAGTGACATCAGTGAGACTTCTGGATCCATGCAATCTAAGACTGAGCTAGCTAATGAAAGGAGTGAGAATAAGGTAATGTTCTGACAGGACAGCATTATATATTACACAGTGTCTTTTTTTCATTGAAAGATGTTTCATTAAATCAGGTAAGTAATTGTTCCAGATCTTTAAGAACTTCCTCAGTGCTGAGAATGTGTTGGAAACCCAGGATTTTGAACTGCACACTCACGGCATCTTCTGGAAATTTTGAAGGAAAATTTGGAATAACAATTTGACACGCCAAAAAAACCAAGGTGGTAGTTTTTGATGTGCGTGTGGGGGCCGTGTCTGTGCTAGTTAGTGGAATCAGAGTTTCATAAAAAACCATACTGACTTATTTCTGCGCAGTGGTCTAACTACCCAGAACATCATGTCAACAACAAATTGTTCAGTACATCCCATTGGAACTGATTAACAAATTCTGGCAGTGTTAAACTTTGGCAGTGTGGAACATTGCCCATTCCAGTTATCCGCCTGTCTCTTTGCCAGGAGTTACTACCCTTACATGGTTGGTGGAGGGGAACATGCACAGAGTCTTCAGCACTGCAGGGGGTTGTCTAGACTCCTAGTTTAAGCTTCTGCATCTAACCTTGACAATCAGTTT
Source organism: Oxyura jamaicensis (assembly GCF_011077185.1). NCBI lineage: Eukaryota > Metazoa > Chordata > Aves > Anseriformes > Anatidae > Oxyura > Oxyura jamaicensis. Next base: position 3,205,605 of record NC_048902.1, on the reverse strand, counting down.
GGCAAAGTAAGATGCTGATTGCCAACAGGAATTAATGGCAGCAATAAGAGATGAAAATGTTGAGGGCTTTACAGAAAGGACTATACTGTATGAAGTCTATACTGTATGCAGGTGAGAAGTACGAGCAGTGTCAAGCTATTCTTAAAATAAACAAGACTCTACAAAACTTTTTAGATTATTTACTCTTTTATTACAAGTACCTCATCACACGTTAAGGTGTCAGATGAGAATTTTACATCTTTTTCCTGAGCTCAATAATAGCTTTTGTCCTTTTCTTTTATAGTTCCCTTGAGAGCTCCGGAAATCAGTTTGACGAGCCGGAGTCCTACAGATATTCTCATCTCTTGGTTGCCAATTCCTGCAAAATACAGGAGAGGTCAGGTGGTCCTGTACCGTCTGTCTTTCCGCCTCAGCACAGAGAGCAAAATCCAAGTCTTGGAGCTTCCAGGGTCTACAGATGAATATCTCCTAGAAGGCCTGAGACCTGACAGTGTCTACTTGGTTCGTATCACTGCTGCAACAAGGATTGGCTGGGGAGAGGCATCTTTGTGGACTTCCCACCGGACTCCGAAAGCTACCAGTGTGAAAGGTAATTGGTATGTTACTGGCACCTTGGAGATGGGCTCAGCTGCAGGCTTCATCTGAGGGCTACACGTTTTTCTGACACGTAGCACAAGGATGTGAAATGGGTTTTCCCATCACATGTTCTTATTCTAGTGATCTGGAAAATAGTGCTCTATGTATGATTTTGTGCATAATCTGTACAAACTTCTGATTCCTAGAAGAATAAATTAAACACAGTTAATAGTTTTAGAATCAAATGTTTTCGAGGAGCTAATCTGATTTGTGCTTTCAATGTGACAGTAGGAAGAAAAGCTGTTATTATTTTTGTGTTGATCTTTTTTGTCGCGTGATGGTATTAACGTATTTGACACAGTGGCAGGAAACTTTAAATGAATTGTTTTAGCCTGTAGCCTTGTTTCTAATGATAACACAGTTTTCTTCTGTTCTACATGATTTTAATCAAAAAACAAACAAATTCAAAAGGCATAGTTCTTCAGTGTCAAACCCTTTTCTTCATTTTGGACATTACGCAGTGGAGAGGCTGACTTCACAAATGTTTTTTTCCTGATTTATCATAAATTATGCTTTTAGATTAGCTATAGGGAATCAAACATCCTAATAAAGAAGAATGAACTAGAATGAAAATCTTGAGTGAACTTAGGAGTGAGGGTCGACCAGATTTTTGCATGGATTTTTTTTTTCTCAAATATCATCATCATAATAAGTGTATTTCTCTAAAACCAGCACCAAAGTCTCCTGAGCTGCGCTTGGAGCCAATGAACTGTACAACCATTACAGTACAGTGGCAGCAGGACTCTGAGGACACTGCAGCTATTCAAGGGTACAAGCTGTATTACAAGGAGGAGGGCCAACAGGAAAATGGACCAATTCTCTTGGATGCCAGTGATCTGGAGTATACTGTCAGTGGTTTAGGTGAGTGCATAAAATACTTCTTAACTGTTCTGGAAGACAAGAAAATCAAAGGACGTCCTAGGGATCTTAAATCTTCAGACATGTAAGGCAACAATGTTAGGTATGGCCATGTATTTTCTCAGCAGTAAGTTTTGCAAGTTTGAGTTATGCTGCTGGTGGAATAATCCTATCCCTAAATAAATGCTGCACAACACTTGGATAACCAGGTCTTGTTAATCTTGTATAAGCTGGAAGAAAAAATACCAAGATTTTTCTCTGGTGTTTCTAGCCTATGTCTCTGTTATTTGTAGCCTTTTTCGCACCTACACTGCTCTACAAGCACTGTTTGTTCACTGCAAAATTGTTGTAGGACACAGTACTGTAAATCCTTGCAAAATTTACTGGGATGCTGCAGTAAAAATGAACTACAATTTTCTTAAAATATTAATGGGATAGTAACATGCATGGTGTCATAGCTAGCAGTCCCTCTGCATGTTATTTCTTTTATATTTTAAGTAGTACTAGCAAATATTTGCAGGACTGAACACGAAGATTAGAGCACAGAGCTTTCTGAGTCCCATTGGAGTCTTTCCATCGATCATCAGGCTCTGATTCCTTCTGTAGCTCTTGCCTGGTATATCAGTACAGATGTCTTGATATCACCCTTAGTTAGAAGGTGCATCTGTGTGTAGATAAAATGACTTTTTTCATAAAAAGATATGATCTATAATATAATCAGCAAATGTAATATAGGAGTTGACACTTAGTATTTGAAATGTGTCGAGATAGTTTATTAGGGGTAGCGTGGAGTTTTAATCATTAAATTATCAAAATTGACCTGCAGTCTTAACTAGGTCAAATGGCCTCTTGACCATGCTCAGATAATTCTCATCTGCTGCATACAGTCGAGATACTATTTTAGGGCAGAGCATTCTGGTCTGTTAACTGGACAACTGACCATCTGTGACCATTCCTAGCCAGAGCATCTGGCAGCAGCTGACTGTTTAACCGAGCTGGGAGACAAAAGAGCAGTGGGTTGGAAGGATGAGGTGTCTGTGTCCTAGGACATAAATGCATTTTTTTGTCTTCTCATTATACAGTTACTAAACAGTAATTTCACACAGGCAAACTCATTAACTGTGTGGCACCCCTCCCCCCCCCCCCCCCCCCCCAAAAAAAAAAAAAAAAAAAAAATATGAATTTTCTCAGTATACTAATTTTCCTCAGATTAGGATTTAGTTTTACAGAATTCTGTGTGTTTTATTGGGTTTCCTTTCCAGTAAGCACATAGAGGAGAAAACAAAAGCAAAGTGAGTTTGGGAAACTGACTTTAACGTTGGTGATTGATAGCATTGATGATGTAACAACTGTAAATGACTTTCAAATGGTTACAGGACTCCCGATGGAAAGATAAGGATGATAAATCAGAATCAGCAATGGCAGTGTAAAATAGGTTTCAGTGACTGAACATTAAATATGCCAATATGAATATTATGCCACATTTTAATCTCTTGTTGTTTCCTACCTTATGTTTTTGAAAACTGATCACTTTTACTCCAGCGTTACGTCTCCCCAGTTACTTCTGTGCATTTTTAAGCTGGGATATTTAGCATGATAGTCACCATGTAAATAGAATTAAATGATCTGATCAATGTCAGGGTTGCCTCTCTCAAAATAAACATTCACACTTTCACATATACATTTGTTTGTGTTAAAGGTCTTGGCATTTATTTTTCAATAGTAGGCCATTTCCCAGACAAGTGTAAAATTCCATTATCACTTGAATTTGCCACAGGAGCAGACTCCTGAGTGCATACCATGCGTTTTTGCCTCTATTTTTAATTCTTCGTTTGCTTCTTCCTGCTCTAGAAAGTTCTGACTCTTTACTTAGCAGAACGTCTTTCATTATGACACTCGACAGTTCTGCTGCTACAGGTTCCCATTCGGTAATGTTTCAGAGTGTGTGTTCAGAAGTTGAAGTGAGTTTGGTTGGTGGAAGGGTTTGTTGGGGAACCTTCTTTCCATGGCTTTAAAAGTCAAAGGGAGTGTCTAGAGGTCATTTCCCACTTTTCAATGTCTTCAGTTTTTCTTAAAGAATTTTAAGCATGTGCATATATATCCCTGCCTCAGTATCACCAGTAATCACTATTGCACTAGGTATTTATTTGCCTGCCACAGCTCACTGCGCAGGCAAATATATGACCATTAGGAGGGTAGGGCCTATACAAGAGGAGCAGTGGCTCTGAAGAACCCATTTATTTGGTTTATTGGAGCCAGGAACTCTTCATAACTATGTGGCACCACTGATGGGAACCTCATTCTGCAACCTGCATCTAGAGAGATTAAAATCATGCACCTTCTTGCTTATCAGACTCGAGAAAACATGGTCCATGATGAGGCTGCAACACAAGAACACCGTTCTCAAGGCTGCCTGGAATTAATTTTAATTAAAGAAAAATAATAGCTCTTATGCTAGTAACAGCAATATTTTTTACTGATTAAATGGATGCCTCTGGTGATGGGGGAGTGCAGCGTGTTCTTGTGCCGTTACTGCCTTCTGCACTTGGAGTGAGGGAGGAAAGGAGGAATTCACTCTGCAGATTCATTCTTCTTTAGTTGCTCCCCGAGAGCTCTGCCACCTTGTGTGATGGTAGTTACGGTGAGGATTTCAGGTTGCTCTGAGGTGACAAAGCTAACGCAGGGTCTCACTGAACGCACACAAACCCGAAGGCAAGCAGGTTGTGGCGGAAACGCGTACACCTGAGGTGCTCCCTTGCTTCTGTTGCATACAAGCTGATACCACGCAAAATAACCGTTTTCAGCCAGAAACACCTCAGGGGATGGAAAAACTGGTCTGTTAGCTTTGGTGAAAACGCCTTGAGCACGGGAGCGCACATACCTGGGCCTTGGCCTGGCGCAGGGCCCTCCCCAGGAGAGCCCGTGGAGCGGAGCGGCCGCGCTGGGGAGCGCAGCCCCCAGGAGCAGCGCTGGCTCCCCGGGCTGGGGGCACCCACAGGCTGCAGGGGCCGGCCAGGACCTGCTGGGTGACTGGAGGACCATGAAAGGGAGCCCGTCTGCTTTTGTTCTACAGATGTGTGTGGGTATGTTATATATATATATATACACACACATACATACACACGTATGTGTATACACATGTATATGCGTGTGTATACATATAATAATTGTTTGGTGGTTCCTGGGAGGCTTGGAGAGCCTGCAAGTCTTCTGTCTGGGAAAGCTGCTTCTACGCTGACCGGGGTTACGTGAAGGTGTGTGACGTGAGGGATGTCACAATCCCTTGCTGCTTCTCCTGGTACTCCAGTTTTACATTACCCAGTGGCATCCTCCTACTCAGTCCAGTTCCTCTGGAAACATACTTCTGTAGTGACAGACTCATTTATGCAATATACTCCGTGTTATCAAAAGCTCAGTAGTAATTAGCAGAACTTCCTTGCTTCCCTGAAGCATTTCTTTGTCCTACCCTTTTCTAGTTACAGAGAGGAGAAATGAGCAAAAGTGTATTTCACCCCTCGCTTGGACAAAATATCTAAGTGCTTTTGTGAAGAATTTGTCAAAATCTGTATGATGCAAAGATATGTTTTGTAACCCTGCATGACACTCTGCTCTAACGAGGGGGCTTGTGCAGAAGAATTAACAAGCTCCCTACTACATTTAGCATTCCCCCGGAGATTTGGCCTTCGGTTGTTTAATTTTCCCTGGATCTATTTATATTGCTTTATAACCATGATTATAGCTAAGTTTTAATCAAGGGCAGCAAAGACAAGGTCCATTTCTGTAGACTGTAGATTGAATAAAGATATAAAAGAAGAGTCAGCGCAAAGAATTTCCCCAACTGAACGGTCAGATGCATGTCACCCAAGTGCCTTTTGAAGTAATATCATAGAAGTGCTCATGAAGTTTCACAAAGCAGTTGATATAATGGTCCGATATGACACAGTGGTTTGATTTCCCCTCCCCAAACATTTTGCAGGTGTTTGCATGAGAAAGTGTACATCTTAAAAATTTTAATGCCATCTTTCTCATTAATGGCTGCAAATGTTGTAATATCGAGAAGGAATCCTCTAAGAGCATTGTCTATTTTTTAATTTCAGATCATGACAATTGGTGTGTCAAGGTAGTTCTTTCGGATAGCTAGGGCTGTAATTTCAGTTTGATCCCAGGTTTTGTTTGTGTCAAAATGTAGTCTTGCATATTTGTATCTGAAAATTTCGGGATATCCAAAATTGCATATGTGGGAATTGATATTACTGTCTGGTTATAAGTTACTGTGACAACTTAGCTTGGGGTTCACATACAAATTTCAAGGAACCAAGCATTTGAATGGTTTAGTGAAATAATGTGAAGAAAACCTACAGCTTCAGCGTGCCTTTTTTTTATTATTATTTTTAGTTTTTAAAAATCAGTTAATTGTTCTCAAATTCAATTTGATAAAGTATTTTCTAGCATTGCAGGTCTTTATTTTTGCTTGAGATACTCTACGTCAAGTCAGACATTCACATTTTTATTTGAGCAAATTGCAGCAGTCTGTTAAAATAAAGAAAGAAAAATCAGAAATGATGTCAGTTCTTAATAAAGAACAACTAAAAGGTCGGTTTTTGTTCTGTGTTGCTTATAATAGCAGATGATAGTCCTGTGTGCTGTGTATGCTGTAGCCATTATACCTACATGGTTGCATAGTGAAAAGTGTCTAATAGCTCAGTAGGTGACCAGGACAAATATTATCATTTATTACCACTGTTTACAGCTGGGTCAGTGCAGTGTTTACTCACACTGATTACATCCTTAAACTAAACCTCTTATCTGTCAATTCTCCTGATTGTGTGTAACAGGCTCGCTACTACAACTTATCAGCTAAAACATGAGGGATTTGCAGAGCGAGGGGAGGAGGAATTGGTTGAATTGCATAGTAATAAACCCCAAAGAAGTAGGTTGGGTGTGCGTAAAGCTGCCTTTTCCTCAGCTGTGACCTCTTACTCTTTTGCAGACGTGGCAGTTTATGTATATTTGTATTTAACAGTCCCAAACTCTTGGGCTACTCCTGGTATGATATGCTTCTACTACACGTCAATAAACAAGAGGCACATTCCTTGCATGGTCATGAAAGGCGGACCTGTCACCACTTTCAATGAGCCTGTCTTCCAAAGGCAGACATGGCATATCTGCATATCATTTTTTCCTTGCTTCTTTTTTCTGGATTTAGAAGGGGTGGGGGAGAAACCCTTATGATTAAAAGACGCAAGGGAGGGGGCTTTGCTGCACTGGAAGTCTTTTTAACCTGTAAAATATCAGAGCCAGTGCTGCTTTGATAAGCTTTTGTCCCTTTTATGTACAGAGCTATATTGCGTTTACAGGCTGTAAGAGTAAATAGTGATCATATGTACATATACATATTTTCCTGTTTCATGGTTGGTGTTTACGAACTGCTGCATTGTATTTGGTTTCAAATGTAAGTCAGTGCTAGTAGCTTCTCTGGATAGATTTGTAGCAGGGAGTTCCTTTTGATTCAGGTTTATTCTTGGATGTGTGAAGACTAGGCTGGGTGCCAGGGGCAGGGAAGGAGTGAAACCTTTGTCTTGTGCAGCATTTTTGACTAAGTAATTGTTGGTCTGTGCGCAGCGTGATGTGTGCCAGGACAAGGCAGTGGGGAGCAGCAGGAGGTTGCTTAGAGCAAATTCACTGGGATGAGGTGACCAGACAAACGGATTCGCAGACTGACCCACTTCCTTCAATTCGTGCCTGTCTCATGGAAGAAAAATAAACCGCTCTGTTCGGATGAAAAATCGATTCACTCAGGTTATAAATTGAATTTTTACCAAGCAAAACTGAAGCTCGCTTTTACTGTATGTCCCTTTGTTGGAGCTTATTGGCATGGCATCCGTTACAACAACTGTGTGTCTGGCTCCACTTTATTTCAGCACTCCTAGAGATGACAGAGTGGGAATCCTGGATAAATATCAGCTTGTTTTTGAGCAGATTTGCTTGAGAGAGGCCAGTTAACTATCAGCTGCTAACGCTGCATACTTATTGTGCAGTTCAAGTGCCACATCTGTAAAAACGTAGTGCCTTCCTTCCTGTGCGGTTCTGTGGTTATATTCCTCTTGCACTGCGCTCTGTCACGTTTGTCTCATCATTACATATTTTCAGCTTAATTTTTGTTCTCAGAAAAAGAGCTTACTTTGATTATCACATTCTTTCTGACACTACGAACTTTATTAAATAAATTTGATTTTTTTGGTTCTTTGTTCTTTTTTTAGATGACTTCATAAGAACATCTGCCTGCGTTGTTTTTGAAAATAAATGTTATTTTCACACAGTTGCATTGTAATGGAAAGCTTTCATTAATGTTTAGTGTATTTGCCAGTATTAAATGACACCACCAAGTCTCTCAGTAGTTTACTGATTTAGCCAACCATCAAATGTAATGGGTGCTGAAACACTGAAATCTGTAAGATCTACATCAGCAGCATAACGGTGTAGGTGTCGATTAAAATGTTACATATGACAAAACAGGGCAAACACTCATTAAGAGAAATCTCCGGGCTTCTATGAGTTAAATGCAGAGCCAGGAAATAGTTTTAAAACTGATGGCGAATTATTTGTCTACGTGGATTTGGGGTCAGAAAGATGTACTCTTGCTCTCTTAGTTAAGATCTTTCAGAAATGGGTAGATGCTGCGTTGGAAGGATTGCCTAGCATTTTCTAATGTAACCTTCTCAACTGTGCTCCCTGAACTACTCTGTTTGAATCCATTTATCTGGGAAAATAGTCCTGACATCCTCATTTGAACATGCGTTGACTTTTGCAGTGATTCATTTTAACTTCCTAAAGTTGCACTTTAAAGGGGAGGGACAGGGTGAGGGAAGAAATAGCCAAGTGAAGATTGAAGACTGAATGTACTGTACTTCAAAAAACAAAAGGCAGTGTTAAGACCAGTTAAGCCTGGCTCTCTAACGAGACAGTGGGAGCTGTCAGGATGAAGGAAGTTTCATTACTGCATGGGACGATGCCTTGCAACAATTTTATAGATTAAAAGCATAGAGGCTTTACTAAGGCAACAGTAGAGATTATCTTCCATGGGCCCGCTCCAGTGGCTTGGAGGGTTATTGCCTGCATTTTGGGAAGGCTTTCCCTTTATCAGCTGTCCCCGACACTGAGTTGGGTGCAGTTGTTTTCACTCGGGACATCAGGCTAATTGTTTTGCACATCAGGCTAATTGTGTTGCAGCTCTAAGAACTGGAATCAAGGGGGCTGGGCAAAGCACTGAAAATTGGAGGGGGTGTGATTTGCAGTCGGGCAAGAGAACTTGCCAGCCTCTAGCACAGCAACTGTATGTCTTCTTCAAAGCATTTCAAAGGAAAGTTTTCTGCGGTGGTAAAGGAAAATGCTTGCAGGAAATGCTCTCTGCTGCTCTGTGGTCTTGGGCTAGAAATTCCACCATTTAAAGCTAACCCCGTGTGGGAATTCAGTTGGGAAATTGTGTCATGGTGATTGAGTAACAGTTAGGGTGTATGCAAATAGTGTTTCATTGTTCATTTGCTGGAGCTGAAGGTTAAAATTTGCTTCACGAAAAGGACGCGTTGATCACTGCTTGAAGTAATTTACAATTTTCTTGATGTGAAGAAAAACTCTCAAAGTTGCTTTTTAAATTTTTCTATCTATTACAACCGATACGTAATAACGTATTTTAATAGATAACTTTTTAAATGTTAATAATAAATAAATATATAAACAAAAATAAATAAATAAAGACTAATTTATTGGAATTGGAAAATGCAGTTTTAAAGGAAAAGAGCAAGCAGGTAAAATGGCAGGCGTGATCCGATAACTGCTTGTGTTTCTTTCTTAAAAAAACAAACCAACCACCACCAACAGAAAACCCACACAACTATGTACATTATGTTATACAACCGATTTCTTTAGATCTAAACAGAACTTTAAATACGGTAGATTTTCTTTTTCTTAAGTGGGAGGATTTGTCTCTGGGAGACAGCATTATTTAATTTGCTATTTATTGGACTTCATTAGTAAAATACTTAAGTCCTGGATTGCAAAGAAACTGCTCCTTGGAGAAGGCTTAGAGAAAACTCCTGTTATAGGAAATTAAATCAACATTGTCCATTAATCATACTGCATGTCAACCCCCAGACCTTTCTTGATTGTTCTTGGTGAATGTGAGGAACCATTAGATGTGTGAGGTCTTTAAAGGTCTGAGTAAGTCAAAGGGGAAGAGTTTAAAAAAATGCCACCATTAGCACATGAAAGAGACTTCAGAGTGGACAGAAGAAAACATTTGCTGTACAGGGCCAGTTACATTTCTTTTTTTTTTAATTATTATTTTCTTCCTTTGTTTAACAAAAATACAGATGTTGTGCTTGAAATGTTAACTTTATTTTCTCCTGATTTTCTTTTCCTTAACTTTTTTTTGGGGATTATGTCACTGCTTTTGATAAAGTTGTATGGGAAAGTTAACAGTGGGGTTTCTTTATGAAATCTGTGTTAGTGATAAATAAGTGCACTTCTAAAGCTGAGCTAATGTGCTTTCTGGTAACTTTCCTGCCCAGAGTAGCACCTTGGTTAGAGTGTATTTGCCATGGCATTATTGCTAATAGAAGCGTTCTTCTATTTTGGGAAATGATGCAATTGTGGAAAAGCCAATGTTTTTTCAGGCTGTCTGGAGTCACGCTTTTGTGGCAAATGAAGAACGGGTATGTGGGAAGTGGGGAAAAAAGCAATCTTGTGTTGGAAGACGAAGCTTTTGCTCTGAAGCTTTTTTTTTCTAAACCTCTGATTTTTTTTTTTTTTTTCATCTAGGAAAAATGTTTAGTAGAAATAAGTTTTGCATTAAAAAGCATGTTTTAGCATTTATACCCACTTCCGCAGTATTTTTGCCGTTCTTATAGCTGAATATTGTACCTCGACTCAAACTGGCTATAATTACAAAATCAAGACATTTGCTCCTGCACATTTTTGTAGGAGCTGTGACAAGAAAATATTTTTTTTCATCCAGTTTGGTAGATCAGTTGAAGACTTGGATTTTCTGTCTGTTGCGTGCAACCACTTATGCGTGCAGGGGGTCTTTGTGCAAATGCCGCATTATATATTCAGACAAGGGAGCAGACATAAAATATTGTTTAGAAATACATCTCAAAAATGTGGTCTGCACATCAGATGCCAGAGCTTTCTAGAAAGGCGGTGGACCTGGAAATGCTGAGGAGCAGCAGGGCCGATGGTAGGAGGATGTGTACGGGGGAAGAGAGGCAGATAGGTGAGCGTTGCGCTGCTTTGCCTCGGGTCTGTTTGCCCATCGGTTCCCACCTTACCCTTCCCATGTGTAAGACGCAGGAAGAGATGTGCTCGCACCCTGTTGCCTGGCTCTGTATCTGTGTCTGTATTTGCATGTTTATGTACAGGATGTTAGGGGAAGAATGGGATATCTCCTGGCTTCCCGACCTGGCTCCGTGTCTTAGTCTAGCCCCAGCACTTGCTCATCAAAAATACATGTCCTCCTGTATCAGTCTCTTCGTATTTTCATTTTTGTGGTACTTGCTAATGTTGGCCTAACCTAGGCTTTGTCTTCCTTCGTGTCTTCTAGTCTTCGCCTGGCTGCTCATGTCCTGCCTTTATCTAACTTCTTCCTCCCATTGGCACCTTAGTAGCAACAGCCACATGCCTTGGAAAGCCCATAGCTGTACCACCCCCTCAGTTATCTGTGCTGGAACACAAGGAAGAGAAGGCCTGTTCTGGTGGAGTTGGAGCAGGTACTGATGCTTGAAGCTGAGTGTGGCACGATGCTCCTCAATTCAGTGCCAGAACCGACCCGTGCGTTTCCACAGTTCTGGCTTTGCATTCAGTCTGTTGTATAACAGCTCCCCCTTGAGGGAAACGTCTTTTACGAATAAATTCATGACATGGCTGCTGTATCCGTGGGAGTTCTGTGCGGACACGTTTGGGGTTCACGCTTTCTCCGAGCTGCTGATGAAGGAGATTCCGGGTGACCACGCTGCGTCCCACCTCGCTGCCCACAGCTGGCAGTGCCGAGGGGTTCTGCCTGCTGCGCCGCCTGGGATCTCGCTCCGTTCTCTGAGCTCATCAGAACGCAGTTTGGAGCCCGACAAAGTAGCAAAAACTTTTGGAAGAAAATACCCCATGTTCCTCGTGTACCTGTCTGTGCTGCCGCCCTCTGCTTGTGCTAACATTTGCGTGGCTGCACAAGGACCGGGAGCGAAGTTGCCCCGCGTGAAAACCCGGCAAGGGGAGGCTGTGGCTGCAGTGAGTGCCCGAAGGGCGAGGGGAAGCAGGCGGGCTCCGTTCAACAGCAGCGTTGGCTAATGTTGCTTTAAAATGCTCATCAAACTGCAGGCTCAATTTAGCCTTTATAAAACTGAATTAATGATGGGACAACCTTTTAATTGCACGAAGGAGGATAGCTAGCTAAGAGTTAAGTAGCTTTGTGTTTATTTTACTGAAGTAATCAATCAGCCAGGCTGCTTTCTATTTTCCAAGTATTGTATAAACTTCATAGGCAGAGGAATTTCATCAAGATCGTTTTGTTCTCCCTTTTCCAATCAAGATAGTAATATAGCTTGGGTTTAAATTTTGAACGGGTTAAGAAAGATAACAAAAATAACCTTGTTTTTGAGCAGTCTCCCAGTCTTTCATTTACTACCTTTCAGCTTGTTAATGCAGTGTTTGACATGTATTCAATACTTGTTCCTCACAAAACAAACTAATTAAAAAATACAGCAGGTATGGTGAAGGATTTAAATCACAGCTGGTCTGTGGTCAAACATTTTGACAATTACTTTGCTCCCAACGAGAAGTGATTTTGTTTGGAAAAAAAATCAAGAAAGAAAAACATTTTGAAGGCCAAATTCCTGTATACATAATTACGGAAAATACTTAAAGCGTATAAAAGCATCCTTGGAAAAAGGGACACAATCTGTGGAAATTCTGGTCCAGGTTCTGTGAGGATGCAATTTACTTTTCCATGTTGTTATTGCTATTCTGAGCATCCTTTGAAGTACAGTAATATTTACCTGTAGTAAGTAGGATTTACATTCAAACATTTTGTAATCTATTTCCAAGTGGGGAAAAATACATGTACTTTTTTTTTTCCTTCACGAAACATCACAAAGTATAAAGAAATAGTAGGGCTATGTTTTCAGCCAGAAGAGCAAAAAAAAATTCAGAAGTTTCAGGAGGCCTGACATTTTTCAGGCTACTCTTCTTGTTCAGACGTTTCTTCGCACAGACAGCAGACAACGTTTTGTAGGAGGGTACGAGTACTCAGAACACGGGTCAGAAAATTACTTTTTACTAAAGCATTTGAGCTTTTGAGAATATTAGGGTGAAATTCACAATGTGCACGAGCAGGTTGACCCTTTCTTTCTACACCACCTGCAAGGGCAGGCTGTGGTGCTCTCAGGAAGGCTGGTCCAGAGGTTTGGTCTTAATTAAGTAGTCTTCAAATAAACCGTTAACATCCATTTAACTAAAAGCAGCATTAACTTGCACAACTGCTGCCACTAATACAGACTTAGTAATCCTGCTGGTGAATTATCTTAGAAGTACAGGGTCCTGGCCTGGGAAGACATGAAAACAAGATGAGGTTTTGTACCAAATGCATGCTCACTGAAATCATTCGGGAAGCAACAGAAGTGTGTAGAGTACTGGGCTTCACTGCCTGGAGATGAGCTGTCATTGCTGTATTCTTTTAATAAACTTTTCTCTGCAAATTCCCACCGCAGAAGTGCTGACGAATAGCTCATGCCATTGTGCCAGTGAGTATAACAGCAGTGTGTGTTAGAGCCAAGGACATCGTAGGGTCTTGGAGACTTTTCTGATTGTTACAAATGGAAATTTTCTTTAGGGCATGTTTTAGAAGTCCAGGCTGTCGCTGTATGAAAATGTGAAAGCTAAAAATAACCCTGCTGTGCCAAACCACTAGGGAGGTTGTTCGGCATAATCTAAATGTAATTAAAATGAATACCCTTGTTAAATGTCAAAGGCGTGCAACCAGTGAGACTAGAAAATGAGGCAGCTAAGAAGACAGTGAGGGGGAAGTAACAGACACGTTCATACCTGGAGAGAGATACCGCAGTGCATCTCGTGGCTGAGGAAACAGAGACCCGTGTCCTCGTCACTTAGGGTGAAATTACCTGCTGCGCTAAGGCACATGAGGAGAACTCTTTACAAGTGATGTTACAAGTGATGTTAGCTGTCTTCCTTGCTTCCTGGTTCATTACCATGTGGTGTGGGAAAATGCAATGGATAATTTGCATTAAAAGTAGTGCATGAAGGCGGCCTGATGCCAGCCTTTTTTTTTTTTTCTTTAGCCATTCTTAATACATCTGGGTCTAACTGCAGCAAAGTACATAAGAGAGCTGCCATATTAGAACCAATAAATGTGTATCAGACGGTTAGTCTAGGACAGATGCATCCAGTTAGCCACTTTGCTCTAAAACTTGTTAGTCTTCAAGGTTAACTTGCCCCTCCACTCTGTGTTTAGCAAATGGTCAGTTCTCACACAACTGTGCATGCCACAGGGCCTGTGTACAAGTGTAGAAAAGCTCTCCGCTGTCTTCAGACTGCATCGCCGTATTGGCGTGTGACAAACACAAGGGAGGGCTCTGAGAGCGGGAGCATGCGTGGCCCTCAGCACCTGCAAAAACAACTTCCCACTGAAGTTTGGACTCCCACTGTATGCGTGTACAGCTGGTGGGGGCTACGTAGCTAATATTTGCCATAATAAAAATGTAATGATTTCACTTTTACACACTTTATGCTTAACCATTGCTTGTTTTCCCTTTAGGACTGACTTGCTTTCCATATAGCAACTTGCAAATGTTTTGGTGTAGCTCCTTGCTGCCCTTGCAAGGAAGAGCTCCAGGCTGAGGGTTATTTGCCCTACCTGAAAATTCTGCATGTTGCAGTCGTGCAGCACAACTCCTAAAGCTTGAGGTCTGAGATGAGTCACCAGACCACAGATGGTTTTGCAATGAAACTGTGCACCTCCTAGAAAGTCGCTGTGGTGCAAGTCATGATAGATAGTGTTTTCATTTTGCTGCTCAGAAGGGTCAAAATGGCATGGGGAGTCCGTGACAGATCAGTAGAAAATGTTGGTTCTGCAGGAAAATTTATTTCATAGCTTCAGGGGAAAGTGTGGGTGCTGTGAACAGATTTCCTTTGTCGTTGTATAAAAATGTGTCGTTTGTAAGGTGATGCTGGATGTCAGGCAGCCAGCGCGTACGTATTACAGTGCTTGGTATCTCAACAGCTGTTAAGGCAAACTTGCCAGACTGCTCGCTGCTTAGATGCATTCTCAGGAAGCATTCCTCCCCGCGCCAAGGCTGGACACGTTGTCCACTCTTCCTTTCCTTCTGCAACACAGAAAGGCCAGTCTTCACAGGGGGAGATCATCTTTTCGGTCCCCTTCTTATGGGAAAGAACTATTTGTAGCGCAGCCCTTTCTTGAGGGCGCTTGTAGCAGGATTATAATAATTACTAAATCCGACTCTCTGACGTCGGTCTCCAATTAACTGTTCTGTCTGGCGTCCAGGTCTTGCATGCAGCTGTATGTAAGGGTACCTGTGCTATGGGGTAGCACATCCTTTTTGCAGCAGCGTGTGAATTCTCGGTGGACGTATCTGGGTTAGTAACTGGGCCCGCTGGAGGCTCTGCTGGCTCCTTCGGACACTCCTTCCCCCCCCTCTCCCTCCCTTTCTTCTTGCAGCGATGGCCTCTCTACATAATTCCATTAAAGTGATTGTGCTCCGAGGGGTGGGCTGAGGGGCAGCGCTCTCATCTTTCAAAGCAGGACCAATGAGCTATGTGCTTTCCACTGGGCAGTAACAAAAGAAAAGGTCTCTCAGAAGAAAAGACGAGCACAAAAGATCAAAATTAGGTGTTTGTCCAGGCCTCTGGTATTGCTTTCAAGTTAGCTTTTGAGGGCTCACTTTGAAAATGGTGAGCCAGGCTAGTTAACATAAGGATGTCTGCTAGTTTTAGAGTGTGTTGTTAGAATAATATTGGAAGAGAGCTTTTTGCCTGTGTAATTTAACAGTTCCCTAAAGCACCAGAGGAGCCCAGAGACTGATCACAACCGGTGCAGGCACAGCAGTAATGTGACACGGCCCGTACAAAAACGGAGCCAATTTGAAGTCCTTAAGATCTGCTGAAGTTCTTCTAAAAGATTAGAGACATTTAAATCATTCTGTCGCTTCTGTGGTCTCTAGAAGGCCCAAATGCTGGATGTTGGGAATTCCTCCTGCCCCTCTAGCCCTCCCCTCACGCTTCTTTGTATAGAGTGCCATTGCTGACTGGGGGCAGGAGGAGAGGTGATGTTTTTACTGCAAGGGGGTGTGAGGTGTTATTTGTCCTGGGGCCCTGCAAGGGGACAGCGCGGAGCTACAAAAGGGATACAGGCCCTTTTCACATTTAGACAAATAAGCCAGAGCCATCCAAAGCCGTGGAACGCCGGACCGTTTAGCCGAATCAATTCATATTTGTCATATGTTCTGGTTTCTACCAAAATAAACCTTCACAATGTTGTAAAAAGAACAAATTGCTTAGTTTCCTCTTCAGTTATTTGGTTTGCAAAGGAAAACATGAGTATCACAGACAGGCTTTGTTCTAACTGTTTAAAGCTACCTTTACGTTGAAGAACAAGCCACGTAGATGTAAAATGTTGGCAATTTGTAACTTCTCAGAAACTTCTTCAATCTGATATTAAAGAGTTATTATTTAAAATGTGTCATCAAACTAAATTCCAACTCCTTTAAAGAAAAAAGTCATTAAATATCGTTATCTGAAACTTGTAAGAATGATTGGAAATTACATATCCAGAGCCTGGACAAGATTTTAAAAGCCATAATGTAACAGGATTGCTAAATTTGTTTATTTGCTTAATCATATGCACCTGAGCAAGGTAAAAGGGCATTCTTTGGGGAAAAAAAAAAAAAAAAAAAAAAAAAGAAAAATCTGAGAGGGAATACCTGTTTTTTTGAGGGAAAAAGACCTGAATTTGTGTCATCCTTCCACTTCCCAGCTTTATGTTACTGTTTGGCTTGATGTGCTTTTCTCTGGCCCTTTTGTCTAGTATATTTGAAATGTATTTGCTTATTTTCTTAATAAGTTTCTGCTGTATTTACATTACTTTGCTTCAAAAGTACATTTTTAAGGATAGTATTTCTCAGTGCTCTTCCTTTCCCACCCTTCCCCCTTAATAATTCCCCTGGACCTCTGTTGCTTGGAGCAGACTTTGGCTAGCCCCAGATTCGATGTCAAAGGCCGTGACCCGATGTCAGAGCAGCCCATGCTGCTGGCCTCTTCTTTGAATAATTATCTGGAGTTTATTGTGTTGAAGGGATGGGCTTGGGGGCAGTGCAGTCACCCTGGAAAGCCAGACCAATGAGCTATCCAGCCGGACCACTACCCAACAATGGTCCTGTGGGTTACACAAAAAATCCAGCAACACAAAAGATTAAATTAAAAATGGACATTTGGCCACAGAAGTTTTGTCCTTAGGACAACCATTTTGTCAGCCTTCTTGGTACAGTACTGTTTTGATAATTTAAATTGAACGGAAAAAGGTAGCGTTTAAGATTTGTACGTATGCTGGACTAAAAGAGAAATACTTGGTTTATCCCCTTCCCCACCTGTCAGAACCACCAGGCTGAACGTGGCTGAAAAAGTTGTTTCTATCCACTGTGCTCAACTCAGGACATGAAGACACTCAACTCTTTTTTCCTAGAAATTCTGTGCAGTCCTAATTCTTTTAGAAACAAGAACAAAGCCCCAAATACTTTTATTTCTGTCAATATTTTGCTTTTAAAGTGCTGAGAGTGGGGATGTTCAAAACAAGTACGAAAGTATGCTCAGTATCCAGACTTAACGAGTCAACAGTAAAGGGTAGTAAAATGCCCATTTTCTTTGGGCTTCCTTATCTTTTCCTCTCCCCAGAAAGGACTTAAAAAGTCTGAAATCCAGGTTGAGGATTGCTGTCTCTTCTTATCAGGACAAATGAAAGGCTGCTAGAGGTGGACTCACTGTTCTGGAGGGTTGAAAAGGGGGGTGGAGGTGGGGGGGGGGGGGGCTTCTTTCATGGTCTGACCTCGGATTCTTTCTTAATTTTATCTAGCCCTGACCTGTTGGTTCTGCTCTGGCTCCTTTCAAGGCCTTCGGAGCTTCACAAACATGCAGCAGCTGAAGGAAACAATGACAGGGCTTTTAGGGGTTGCAATATTACACTCTATTGTAACCTTGACTAAGTAGCCTGTAAACAGATGCTTTCTATGAAGCATTTACCAGAAAGCCAAAATTTTGGCTGTGTTTGTACACACCAGACACGTTCTGGGTAACTGTTCACTTGGCTGAAGCTTATATGGAATCCAAATTTATAGTTCTAAATCAAGGGTGGTACAGAGCTGTATTGGCTGATACAACATGGTGATGGAACCTGCTGTTACATGCTTTATGGCTATCTTTAATGCCGCAGATTTACTTGGAACAGAAGAATTGTGCGAAGACAAATGATCAGAATCTCAGCGGGATAAACATTGTTTGGTCTCCTGCAGAAAACTGATTGGAAGATAGTGTTAAAATGTAATCAGGACACACGCATTTTTATTTATTTATTTATTTATTGAGGAGGGAGGATGGAATTATATATGGATTAACATTTTTGGTGTCCTTCAAGCTGAGAGAGGTTTAAGTATGTAACAGAACATCTCAAGAATGGATTTTTTTGTTCCATCTTGAATATGGAAGTGACTTTGTTCTTAGTAACTTTTAGTAAAAGTTCAGTCTGTGCAATCTTGGTAACTTAAGAATGAGATAGTCGCATTAAAAAAGTACTTCACCAGCTGCTAAGCGATTAGAAGCACATTTTTTTTCTTTTAGATGTTTAATTGCTAATACAGGCATTTCATCTTTGATGCCTCTGGTTTTTCCAGCTGCGTTCATTGGAAGCGCATGAGGACACCATCTGGCAGTAATGAGGTATAACTCTACCAGATGGAACCAAGACATCGGTGGGAGAGAGATGTTCCTTCCTCTCTGCATGTCACCTTTGTCATTAGGGAAATGTCTTCCAAACAGAGAACCTTTTTTTCCCCTTCCTCCAAATAATGAGAGCTGCTATAGCAGTCATCCCAGAAAACCTAGATTTTCAGTGGATGTATTTCAGAGGCCAGTAAGGGTCATCGGGAGCATCATTTATTCTGTTGTGGAACAAGCCCAGCTTGTTTTTTGTTTGTGTGTGTGTGTATTTGTCTCAGTTCTTCAATTCTTCTAAAATATTAAGTCTGAGACACTGACTTAATGGAATTCCATGGAACTCATACACCCACATACACTAACACCAGTCCTGGCACAGGAAGGGATGGTTTCTGTTACTGGTAGTTGCTTTGCCTGCCACTGGCTATTTAGACCATTTATATTTTTCCAAGCTTTGGAAACTGGTCTCTGTACATTTAAAACCTGCCTAACTAAGAAATATATATAACTGGAACTTATTACCATTTTAAGTTTTGGAAATAAACTGAGAAAAAATGCATATGTGTACTTCTGAATGCTGCTTCTCCGCACAATAAAAGAAATGGGAGAATCACACAGAAGCAAGGCTGATGGCAGCAGTATCTGAGCTGATGCAATGAAATATAGCAGTTCCAAGGAACATCCGTTCTCTACATCTGTTGCTGTAGAGCAATAGAACTGGTAAGAAATTGTCAGTTCTTCATGTTTTTGCAGTGTCTGTCAGTATCTTGCATCCAGACAGATAAGCGGATCTGATTCTCCATCCTGAGAAATGAAATGATTTGTCATGGAAACAGGACTGGAACATCTGAGTTCACTATAGCTTTTCTTGCTGAATCTGTTCTACAGCACTAACCTCAGTAACTGCTCTGAGCTTTCTATCTGCCAAGAAGCTGAACATAATCTCTAAAATTACACTTAATGATGCAGTAAGACAATGAAACAGAGAAGTGTTGTCATTTGAACTCTTACCAAGCTTCGGCCACTGAAATGTTAATTAAATGTGTTTTCCAAGTTACAACCTATGTTTTAAATGATAGTTCAATGTATTTTTAGCTCATACTTACAGTATTTAGCTTTGCCATAGTCCTACCGTGAGAAGTTTCTGAATCTATGGACTTGTAAAAGGAGAAGGCTCCCCCAAGTGTCTTTCTGCTGAAAGACATATCGGGGTTGAACCTGCAGGGCTCACTGCAGATTTTTATGGGAGAGTGAATTACAGCATATGGCATGCCAGAGGAGTATCACTAGGGAGCTGTGACCTACCTACAGAAACTGTCATAAGAAAATGAGGCTGATCATACTATTTTTTTTTTTTTTTTTTTTTAGGCAAAACAGTGATGTTTGGAACAGTATCTATTCTGATAATTTTAAATTAATCACTATCCTAATCATTATAAGGCATATTTAGCTCCTTCCAATGTGTGTTTTATAGGAATATTATTACTAGAGGTGATATTTATCACCCTGGTTGAACTACTGTTCATGTGTTTTAAATATTGCCAGGCTTTGGTTATATAAAATGGTTGTAAGAGGCAGATCCATCGTGCTGTGTGAAGCTGTGCCAGCTTATCACATCCAGTCTCTAATGTCTTCTAAAAGACAGTCTATACGCTCCAGCGGCGCTCCTGTAATAAAATCTATGTATTAGCTCTGTCATGTCTATATTGACATCAGTGCTGGCCTCTTGCTTTGTATGAACAGTGTGGTTTTGTGTCCTTTCCACCAGCTGATTTAAGACCCGTAGAAAGGCTGTGGGTGCTGGGACGCTTACTTGATTTTATAACAGTCTAACGTAGCCAGCAGCGTTGAAACAAGACGGAACAAACAAGTGAGCAAAAACCAAACCAGCAAACAACACATTCAGCAGGAACAAAATAACTTTAACAAAAGGAATCTGGTTAGTATATAGGCTAGAAAATTGCTCCTGTTCCCCTTTGTCTGGAATGTCTGGGTAGTGTTCAGCCACTACCCAAATGCTGACAACTGCAGTCGCAGGAGAATTAAATGAAATGAGTCAGTGCTACCAGGCTGTTCGTAAAGATTTTGAAAATGCAGAGGTAAAATCTTGATGTGAGGTGCTGTTTGTGAGGTTTGCTTGTTTATTTGACTTAAACTGATTTTTTTGTTTAGTGTTTGAGTGAATCATCGTGCCCATTTTGTTGAATAGCAGCGATTGTCTGTGGAAAGACGTGTGTTACTTCTGGGTCTTTTACGGGCATGAATGATGGCCTCAATGCGCACTGCCCTGATTTCTGAGCCTCTCAGCCTCCTGTTGCTGTGTAACATGCATGGATGGTGTACACTAAATCTGAGACTGTCAGCCCCTAGGTGGCCATGCCATCCGCGATCTTTTAACAGTGATTTATGTGTAAACTATTCAGGACACCTATGCAGGCTAAAGATGAGAAAGCTCCTGAAGTTTGTTTTCTAAGGATATGTCTGGCTTTGAATGTTTGATGCAGTTGATGAATTGCTAGATAAAAGTGTTTACGCCACATTTGTGTTGGGATTGCCATTTAGGAGTAAATCATACTGTAAGCCTGTGGACAACACCAACACTTGTTAATAGTGCGCAGAAGAGAAGCTACTATAGACAAAAAAAATATTTTCCAATATTTTCCAAGCAAGTTTTATATCATATTTTTTTTAAAGCTGCTTAATACACTGTCCTCTTAAAATTCTTTTGTATTCTCCTTTTCGGATTTCTGTAGTATTTAGGCTTTTCCAGGCCAGCACATAATGTAGCCCTGCTCAGTTACTATTTCAGTTACAGATACCAGCAGATTCTGTTTCAGCCATGGAAGCAGTAAGGTATGACAGCTCAAAAATGGTGAC
Organism: Oxyura jamaicensis; assembly: GCF_011077185.1. Classification (NCBI taxonomy): domain Eukaryota; kingdom Metazoa; phylum Chordata; class Aves; order Anseriformes; family Anatidae; genus Oxyura; species Oxyura jamaicensis. The sequence continues at coordinate 3,184,233 of NC_048902.1, read as the reverse complement.
ACCCCTCTTGGATTAAACCAGTCTTGGTGCCAACTGAACAGTGATGTCCTGTGTATGAAGCGGAAATAGCCGTGGTTTTTAGGTGGCAGGGACTAGTTGAAAGGCTTTATTTTTAAACAGGTTCTTCTCTATGAAGATAATTTTTTGAAACTTCTTGCAAGAATTTTTGAAACTTCTTACAAGAGTAAGACGAATGGTATTCAATGTGGTGCAGAATTAAGTAAAACACATTGGATCAAAAAAAGTGTTTTTCTTAGACATGCGATTTTTTTTTTTTTTTTAATAAAAAAAAAGGCACTGAGGATAAACAGACCTCACAGGCTCCCCATTCAGCTCAGCAGGGCACTAGACCTCAGCTATTCTTTATTTCACAGTGAAGATGATCAGTTCTGGGTGACCACTTTCAAAGGGCATGGAGTTTTTGAAGGTGCTCAGCAGGATGATAAATTGTCGTGTTTGTCATCATGTGTCTTGCGGAAATGCGGCAGGGGCCTCTTCTGCAGGAGCTTGTAAAAAAAAAGATGCAGACTGTGACGCTGGGCTGGTTGGATGCCACCTGTTTGTGTGGAATCAGGTCAAAGGTCTGCTAAATAGTACTTGAATTCAAGTTTACTCTAAGAATGGATGAGAAAATCAAGTATAACAATCTCCAAAACATAATCCTAAAGAGATCTTGAAGATGTCTGGATGGCCTCAGTTTTTAATGTTGGCTTTGTTTTCAAAGATTTCAGTTATGTGCTAAATACATGTACTTCTACCACGGGTTAAGTAGGAAGTCTGGGGAGGTAGATACTTCTCTGAGACACGCATTGTGTTTCACATCAGAAAGTTACCGTAACTTGATTTGGATGTGTGAAAGTCGCGTGGTACTTCTGAAGTGTAGTAGTTATCTTTTTGGTTGGGCTCAGTGTTTTGAAATGCCCCTTCCCTTCAGATAAGATGTTTTTTTCAGACTTCTAAGAGGTTGTAATGATTTATATATATATATATATATATATATATATCTTGCAATCCTTCTGAATTTTCCATGTTAAGGTTCTGTTTTTCCACTTACGTTGTGCTTAGCGGTATTCTTGGTGTTTGTGTCCATCTCCTTTTGTCCGATTGCGATTTTGTGGATTAGTAACAGTCGACTTCATCTGTTGTTAAAGTGACATTGTAAAGTGAAAAAATGCTTAAAAACTCATTTTCCAACATTTTGCTATTCATACTGTTTTCTCGTGACACTGAGGTCTGTCTGGAAAATGGGAATGAGCTTCTCTTGCCTATTCTAACATTAATGCTGAACATGTCAAAGAAATGACTGAAATCCCATTTTAAGAGCTCCTTTTGCTCTACACCTATAGTTCGAATTTGGTAAAATAATCTTAAAAATAAACCTAGATGCAAACTGTACCTAGTGGTATTCCATTAAGGCTGATGTTAGTAGCTAAATCGCAAAAAGGCTGTCTATTTCAAAATAAGCATGCAAATGTTACAAAATGCATTTTTATGAAGCAACTGTGCCTTACCTATGGAAGAACAAAATCCAGCCTTGTTAAGTTTGTTTCGCTTATGCAGAGCCTGCAGAGGGCACTAACGATCTGACATAAGGCCAAGTCCGGTCTGTGGTTAGGAAACGCCAGGGAAATGGGTTCCTTTATTCCAGGAGAAAGGCCATGTCAAATCTTGGCTAAAATGAGAAAGAGGAGAGCTTATTTTGAAAAGAGATAACATTATGGTATTTAGTGCAAGGAAAAAAATAATCAAGTATAACACAGTCATACAACATCAGCCTAGACCTTCTTAAAACATTAACAGAAGGTAGTAGATTCATTAGCTGTCACGGTGGAAGAGGAAAATAATGCGTACATCAGTGCTGTTATAAAGTTTAGCTGTGCCCATAAGAGCTCATACGTGCCTCCACTTAGCAAATCATCCATCGTGTGGACGGGATTTGTTACAAATGTCAAGAGAGCAGGCTGCAGAGAAGCTAGCTTTGGCAGCGCAGCCATCCTGGTGGTTTGTACTCCAGGCCATCTTCATTTCTGAAAAGCTTAAGGCCCCTTTTTTTACTCATTTCCCTGTAGTAATTTTTTCACTTGGACCAAGGCCAGTGTATCACTAACAAAACTGAGGGAAGCAGCAAACTGCAATACGAGAACCCACAGGCATGGCCAGAGTAGCAGCAAACTGTAATATGAGGACCCAAAGACATGGCCAGAGAAAGGGAAGCAGGGAGACCCTTCAAGCTAGGAGCAGTGACCCTCTAAGAATGCCAGAATCAGCTTTCAGGAAAACATATGGAAGCGGTAGTTTTAAGTCAAAGGTGTTATTAACAATGACTGTTGTTTCACAGTATTATATATCCTCTAGGAAGCCTGAACCAAAACATTTCCCATTTCTTTGCTGGATCCTGTCTTTCTGCATTTGCCTTACTTGCCCTGCTTCATTCCTGCCTGTTTATCCAGAAAAAAAACGTTGATTTCTGTGGACCTCAAGCTGTTTGTTTCAACAGATCTCTACTACAGACTGAAAGCCCTTTTACTTATGCTGAATGAAACGATTAAAAAAATCTAGCCCTGTGGCTGTGAATGTGTGAGTTTGTTTCAAATAGAGAGGTGATATTTATCCTACTCCCACTGATATCTGTTCAAAAAATATATATATTTCAGGCTACTGGAAGCAAGACTGGGAGATGTAACTGATTCCAGTGCAGCCTAGGCAGAGATTCATAGAAGTTCATAGGACTGGAGGAGAAAAGGCAGTCTTCCAAACATCTAACCCATTTATCGGTCTGCTGACAGTAGCAGACAAGTTTTGAATTGAATTTGCAGAACATTCAAGTTATCTCACTGCCCGTGGAAGTCTGAAAATCCTTATTTTTTGTCTTGATTCTAATTATTCCTTTTTTCTTTGTGCAGATCCTAGAAGGAAGTACCACGTAAGGCTGCTGGCATATAACAATATGGAAGAAGGTTATCAGGCAGACCAAACAGTCAGCACTCCAGGATGTGTCTGTAAGTGTTGTAGCTGCATTAAGAGTTTATTTTCAGGATTCCAGCAGCTCTTTTTAATCTATAAGTAAACACTTAATTCAATGTAAAACAGAGAACCAGAAAGGCTATATATGTGACAAATACTGTTCTAGTCAGACAGCCTCTTGTTTTAATAAGTTGCAGCTGAGGAAACAAGACAGCTACCAAACGCATTGTCCTTCCCTGTTGGCTTGTCTGTGTCATCTAACCGGTGACGTATCATATATCTTATCAGTTCAATGTCTCGAACCAGATTCCTGGGTCTGAATGCCTGGTAATACTGAGTGGGAGCAGATTTGAATCTAAACCTATGGGTTCAGACCTGTCTCTTAATCTTACCAGTATCTGTTTATGCTTCATTAAATAATTTATGCTGCTGTTTTTTGTTTTTTAAAGCTGTCCGTGATCGCATGGTGCCACCACCCCCGCCCCCTCACCATCTCTATGCTAAAGCTAACACTTCATCTTCTATCTACCTTCACTGGGGCAAGCCCGCCTTCACATCGGCACAGGTCATTAACTACACAATCCGTTGCAACCCCGTGGGACTGCAGAATGCATCTCTGGTTCTCTACCTTCAAACGTAAGTGCAGTGCTCTTGCATCTTCATTTCCCATTTCTAGATCCAGTTTCCAGTTTTCCCGTCCTCTTTTAATCCCCTTTAAGAGGGATAAAGGTAGTTGCAATCAAAAAGCTGTGTGTTTTATCCAGTGGCTGCTAGTTCTGTTTCTTTGGTTGTATAAGATGTGTTTGTAGAACACCTGAGTTCTCTTCCTGACATCCTGATGTTGGATCTCCGGAGAAGCTCTTGAATTTTTAACGCATTTATTAGCTAAGCTGAATTTAATGTTAAACTCTTCTTAAACCGAGCAAAAGAGTACATATTTTATAGTTAGCTTCTCTGGTCAAAAATAGGACTTGGTACAGTGTCTGATTTTAACACTGGAGGCAAAAATTCTTGAGTTTTGAGGGGTTGAGTGTGTCCTTGTGGGAATGCCACGTTCCTAAATATGTGGCATCCTGCCAGGAGAAAGCTAAGTAGAACCTATAGCTTGCTATTCAGAGAAGCAACATGTGAGCCACAGAACAATAGGACAGGGAAGAAATCCTGCCTGAGCTCAACGTTCAACTCTGTGCCCTGGTCGTATGAGAGCAGAAGACTTTGCTCCGTTGTGACTGTGTACAGTGGGGGCCATGGTGCTGTTGAGGGAATCCATATGTGCGTTGCTCTCTCAATATTTGGGCTTACTCAAGTCTTCTAAAGTAAAGAAATGCTGTGTTAAAAGCTAGCTTCCATCCCGACGTTGATGGTTTTCTCTTCAAAGAACACATCGCCTGCTGCAGGAGTTAACAAGTAGACCCCGTACAGTCACCATGTTCCTGGCGCATAATGTGGAGCATAGCAGTGAATACTGCTTTTTGTGATAGGATGAAAGTATTGCAAATACTGGTGACTGACTTGGCACTGTGGAAGATGAAAACACTAAATGAGACTAAAGTAGGGAAGATTTGTATTCCACAGAGATCCCCTAAACGTGGGGGTGATGGAGGCCATAAACGTCAGGGGGAGTTACATGCATAGCCTACATATTGTGAACTTGGAACAGAACCAGGAATAACTGATGGAGCCAACAGTAAGTGCCTTTTCAGCAGTGGCTGTAGTTTGTGTTACTCCAGGTTAAAGTGTAGTGTCGTATGGATGAACGTGGGAAGAGCTGAGTTTGGGATACCTGCTGGCAGTCTGGGCCATGACGTTCTTGGACTTGCTTGTGCATCAGCTGTCCAACTAAGCTCTGTAGAAACTTGAGCTCAAATGAACTGATAGCAAACATAGTGTGCTCCAGAGAGCTCCGGGGTTAGCAGAATTACCTTTTTAGATAGACAGTGCAGATGGCTCACGTGCCTGGACTTGAACTGGTTTGTCCTGTGTTGAACTGACAGCTGCAGTCTACTCACCGTGGCGAAGAGATACCATTTGAGTTCTGGATCTTCAAGTCAACACCTGCTGTTATATTTCTTTTTTCTTCATCTGTACAGGTCAGAGACTCACATGTTAGTTCAAGGTCTTGAACCAAAAACCATGTATGAATTTGCAGTTCGTTTGCATGTGGACCAGCTCTCTAGTCCCTGGAGTCCAGTTGTCTATCATACTACCCTTCCAGAAGGTAAGGGCACTAGGAGAAGACCACAAGGTTCTGAAAAAAAAAGTTCTGTAAGCCAAATAACCTAAGAAATTGCTTATTAATTTGGAGCTGTCTGCAGGAGAGAGAAAGACCTTCCTCTAATATACAGCTAATGCTCTTCTCAGTGGAAGATAGAAAAATGCTCTAAAGAAAATGCGTTTTTTGGAACTGTGAAATTCTTTTTTCAAAATCTACATAAAACCACCAACCATTTTAAAATAAAATGTGGTATTAGCGACCACTGAAATAACTTGAATGAAAAAATTGTTTATAGGAAAGGCACAGTTAATTCATAGGTATTATGAAAACATATTTTAAAATCCAACAGTTTTAGAAACTGTAAGACAATTACATACATACCTTCCTTTCTACCGCCCTAGGTGCTGGTTTGTTTCTCTGTCAGCTTTGTCAGTGAAAAATCAAAAACTTCAGTTTCACATTCTTAGCATAGCAATTTTTGATGTTTGGGATGTACCTCTTCGCAGGGATTATTTATTTATTAAAATGTTGTCTTTGAAGGAAAGCATACAGAACTTGCTTTTACAAAATCTGAGCTATTAACCAGATCAGAGTTACCACGAGAGTTTCTGTTGAAGAGCAGTGAATATGTTTGTTATCTGGGATGTAGCAATAGGTTCTAGACAGCAGTTTGTTTTTGAGCAGTTTAATTACATGTAAATGAGGTTAGCCTAATAGTATTGTGTTACTGTTCTCACAGCACCATCTGGCCCTCCAGTAGGAGTGAAGGTGACTTTGATAGAGGATGATACTGCTTTGGTTTCCTGGAAGCCACCTGATGGTCCTGAAACAGTTGTTACACGATACACTATCCTCTACGCATCCAGGAAGTCTTGGATCGCTGGGGAATGGCAAGTGTTGCACAGAGAAGGTAAACTAAGATCATAAATGTATGAACTGGACAAACAGTGATGCTACTTATAAGATGCTTCATTATTTTCAGCTCCCTTGGGCTACAGTAAGGAAGAAATTCATATAAATGTTCACATGAAAGCTACAATTAGTTTAGAATTACTCCCGGCTGATGAAAACATATTCAAAACCACTAGTACCTCAGAAGGCGAGGGGAGAGGGGTTGTCTGTGTTGCTTTGGAGCTCAGAGTGTAACACAGCATGTGAACCAAAATGTTTCATAGAATCGTAGAATATCCTGAGTTGGAAGGGACCCATAAGGATCATCAAGTCCAACTCCTGGCACCACCCAGGTCTACCCAAAAGTTTAGACCATGTCACTAAGTGCACAGTCCAAACACTTCTTAAATTCAGACAGGCTTGGTGCGGTGGCTGCTTCACTGGGGAGCCTGTTCAGTGTGCGACCCTCTCGGGTGGTCATAATGCAATTCATAAATGCAATTAAAACAGTCATAATACATCCATTAAACGCAATTACATCCATCATGGTTCTGGGTAACAACGATTGTGATGGTTTTATTTTGTGAATGTGCTCTTTCAAATCTGACGTCTCCGAGATGCCTTGCTCTTCAGAAGTAAATTGACAAACGTGGCTGTGTGTTTCTATGTTTCTTTTGATCACTGCCAGTCCAGTTAGCTCAGTTTGACTTAAAGAACTTTACCCTACTTTACCCCACTCCCAGTAAATAGCTGTGCAAATTGCTTTTAACTCTGGCTCTCTTTGACAGCTGAATCCCACCTAGCAGTAAGTCAGGTATGGCGCTGCCAACTGCAGTCCTATCTTTGTGGTTACATGTAGACACAGTCTACGTTCTCATAGGTGCTTTCTAGAATAATACTATGATTTGAAGAGCTGCATTAAGAATAGATTTATATTATAGCCAGGAAAAAAAGAAAAACAGAACACATTCATTCTTAGGTTGGTATTCAAAATAGACAGAGGCAGTTCAGAATAGATAATGTTCCAGTAATGTGTTACACTAAGGAAAGAACCTCAGTGTTACGGAGTAAAGTCATGTGCTGAGCAGCCTAATTAAGAAGATTGCCTAGGAAGACTTATATTTTGTTATTCTGTTGTTGTTTCATGGCTGAAAGCTTATTTGCCAGCAGAGAGTGATGCCTTAAATCTTCTGTATAGGAAAATACACAATACATAAAGCTTTAGGAGTGCACTCAAAGAGGACAATTCTTTTTTTCCAATGTCAGTGAGACAGAACTGTCTTTGTTAAAAATTGGTGGTTGTCCCTTGTGCTGCTCCTGCAGAGAGGATAAGGACTGATAGCCACTTTGAAAGGTGGCGGCCCCACTTCGTCTTTGCTGAAGCAGAATAGTATTTTTTTAAGGCTGACCTCTGACAGAAATTGTCAACTGAAGAGCACGCTGCAGGAGAGCAGCAGTGAAATGACTCTTAATCTTAAGCAAAATTGATGAGAAATACCTAGTCTTTGAAATATCCATGAGCTGTACCTATAGGGGATTGAGTCCTTTTTTTTCCCCCTACTAAAAGTTTCAGAGAAACAGTAATAGACAGTTGTTACAAACTGTTCAAGGAAACAGAAAATTTTTCATATTAAATACCAATCTAACATTAATTTTAAGTTATTAAAATGCAGCAGATTTAATCTTAAATTTGCAGAGAGCCTACATTTCAAAAATAAATGTAATTTTAGTGATAATATACTGTATTTGTTAGGTGCAGCAAAGCAGTTGAGTTGCTGTTCCAGGTATATCCTTCAGCTCAGCCATGACTGTGCAACTCAAAAGAAAATTTTTTACCATGGCTAATTGAAATGAGGGGATGGCAGTAACAGTGAACACAGGCACGTGTTCCTGTACCGAAAGTGTTGGATGGAATGAGCAAATGGAAAGCTATACTGTGCCCATCAATGTTAGTCACAAATTCCGTAGTTGGATAGATATATTTGGGTTTGAGGTGGGGCATGGAATTCAGGACAATCTGTAATACTCCTACTTACAGTACAGATGAGAAAATGTGAAAGAAAACAAGTATGTAGAAGGAAGATCGGGCAAATACCGTGCCAGTCCCTTGCCAGTCCTTTCCTAGGTAATTTCAGGTAGGAGCAGGGTTTGACTCTTTTTTTAATGCATTTATTCTGACGAGATCAGCTAACCCAATACAATAAAGAGTATTGCTTTGTCTTGACACTGAACTTCTACAGAAGATTTATGAAATAAACCTATATAAGTCCTAACACTGGCTTTAGTTTATGCATGAAAACATCTGCCCATCCACCAAGTTAAAAAACAAAAACCCAACACTTCGATTTGACTGAGTTTGTGGTAGCCATGGCAGATTTAGGATGTAACTGCAGTTTGTTGCTGGTTTGTGGTGTGAGCTAGCTTCCAGCCACCTCCCCCCTCTTCCCTCGCTCCCTTCAAGTGGATCAGAAGCTCCAGCCCTTACACACTTGCGGTGCAGTAAATCAGGACAAAGTGCTTACTTGCTTTAGCTTTGCAACAGATTTGCAAGGGGCTGGTGGGAAAGAGCCTCTAATATTGAAACATGACCTTCCGCCCTTGCTGGTGCTAAATATTACAGCTCCTTTGGTTACAGATACCTCACATTTTACTTCAAATGCTTTCAGCTAATGGGTGTTTTTTATGGAAGAGTTGAAATAGCTTTTGAAGTAGCTTCTCTTTTGCCTGATGTATAATCTTTTCTGTCAGCAAAACAACCTTATATTTTATACGCTCCCATGATGCTATAAATTCTGACTTCTGAAACTGATTTGGAAGGCTGAAATTTAGACTTAAGCCTGAGAAAGTGAATGGAATTTGTCACAGAGAGCAGGGGATAGATTTGGTCCTGTAGCTGCCATTATTTTGGGAAGGGAAAGCAATATATTTCTGTGGTAGGAAGAAACAGAGGCATTTCAGAAAGCAATTTGAATTTTAAGCAGCAGCCTGCAGGTCCCGGACAGGCAAAACTCTCATTGATTTTGATAGGAGTTTTGCCTGTCTAAGGATGATGCAAGTGAATCCTATTTATGCTCTTAATGTATTTCTCCTGCCTTCAGGGATTTTAGAAAAAGAGTCCTTAACATGTGAGAGATGCTTTATGTAATATTTTAGTAGCACTGCTTAGATGAACAGTAATCAAGGAAGCCTCCACATCTCTAAATAAGGTTGAATTTTATCTTAAAAGCATGATATAATGTACTTTTTGAATCTGTGCTGTTAATTTTTCCAAATAGACCTGAAATGCGATAAGCCAAACCTGACATGTTATGACATGTTTAATTCCCATGCATGATATGGTGCCATCCCACAGAGCGTCTAGGAGGCACGTAAATACTAGAGATGTCTCAGGCTCTGCTTTCTGCGGCTGAAAGTCGGGGTAACAGTGGGAGCATTGCTCACGGATAGAAGCACAGCATTAACACTGCCAGGCACCAAAATGAAGCTCGCGCTAGACTGAGGATTAGCGTGCTCTGTATCGTAGCCAATGCTTGACTCTTGTTGAACTGTACTGGCACTTCACACTGTGCTGTGTTCACGCAGCATGCAGAGACAAGACGGAAGTGTTCTGTACCCTGTACGTGCAGGCTGCGCCATACAAAAGTGATCACAGTCCTCGGACCAGACAGGGAGGTGGCACTGGAAAGCAAGCATATGTCCCAGTGTCTAAATCTCAGACTGTTTCCAGAGACTTTGTCTAACTGCAGCTGTATATTCATCTTTTCCTAGGAGCAATGACTATGGCTTTGCTGGAAAACCTCGTAGCAGGGAACGTCTACTTGGTGAAAATAGCAGCCTCCAATGAAGTGGGAGAAGGACCCTTCTCAAACGTGGTGGAACTTGCTGTGCTGCCAAAGGAGACGTCAGAGTCTAATCAGAGGCCTAAGCGCTTGGATTCAGGAGATTCCACAAGTCAGTAGCAATGTTTTGATTAGTGCTGTCACAAGTACCAGAAAAAAAAGATCCCTGTTTGTTTTAACTGGTAACTGCTTTCTGGACAAACTGTGCTGTTTCACATGAGGCAGTCCTAACAGTATAGCACTTTTTTTTTTTTTTTTTTTTTTTTTTAGCGGAACCATTTTGGAATTTCTGTCTCAGTGCAACTCAGAACTGGTTTAATTCTTTTGCTCAGAAATTGGAAGTTTGCTTTCCAACTGGGAATACATAACTATTTTGAATTGTACTCTCTTGGCAGCCACTCTGCTATGGCATTTCCTCTAAGTCCTTAATTTGGCCTGAGATACCAGTAGCACTGGGTCAGTGAGAACCAGACAGCCCAGCAGAGATGAGATGGCATCTCAAATAAATCTGTTGAAATTTGCTGGCTCCTGGAATTCCAACAACCCAAATCAACCCGATAGTCAGTGATATATCACTGTATGTTTTCACCAAAGAATTCAGCCCCACCTGCAGCTCTTTAGGGAAAAATATGCTTTACCTTGGGGAAACCAAGGTGACTTCAGTGGTTTCTCCATGCAAGAATGGAAGAACATATTGTCTGTCAGAGAAAGGGACTTATCTTGGTGACTTCTCACAGATTTTAAAATTGTTTGGGGAGACCAGAGATAGTAATTATTCAGGTGTATGAACCTTTTAACCTTTCCTTGCTGCTGCACGCTGAATTGTGAATCATGCGAGGATTTATCTTACTCAGGTTTTCCCCTCTCCTGGACTCCAGCTGTATTTCAGGCCAATAACTGAAGTTGTGCCCTCAGGATTAGGTTAACAGACATTTGATGACAATGAATAAAACCCTCCTAGGTGACAGTAGCTGGAATTCTCCAAGCCATTTCCCTCTGCTATTTAGTAGCACCCTGTAAGGAGTGGGTTGGAGCAGGCTCCTCTGCTCTGTGTTGTGTGTCACTGAAAAGGCTGTAGTGTGGGGCTGTCCCTTTTGCCCCTCCCACACTATGGCTGCATACCGGTCCTCTATTTGGGCCAGAAGTTTTATTTTCAGAAGTGTCAAAATGTATGACAGAGAAGGTCTGGAAATCTCATTAAAAGGAAGCATTTGTCTGTGTGATTGTGACTGTAACCCCATTCTGGTAACTCTTATTTTCTGAGCCTTTTATTGTTCTTTTTTGCTATAGCTTATTCTGACTATTACCATCTGGACCAGAAATCAATGACTGGCATTGTTGTTGGGGTTTGCATAGCCTTGACCTGCATCCTTATCTGCATCCTGATCTTAATTTATCGCAGTAAAGCCAGGTATGTTTTTGTTCACCAAGAGTGAGATATTTCTCAACACTCTGCTTCTGTATGAGCACAAGTCACCTGGGACATGTGTTCCTCTCTGAGAGTGCTAAGTTCTTTGAAGTGCTTTGTCTCTTCACATGTTTCGGCCAGAAATGGAAGCAAAGTTCCTAGTTTTGTTGGCTCTTCCTACTCTACCTGAACCCCTTCTACAATGAAAAGAGGAAAGAACCTACAGAGGGGGTCAGCAGTGCTTTGACAACTAAGCATGAGGCATGTTTCCAAACAAAAAAGCCTTTTGAGTCAGATAAACATGCTGCTTTACATCATCTGTTCCTCCTGCTTAGCCCTGCAGTCTGCCCAGACCTGGTTTGCAAGGCTTTAAACCTTTGATATTGCTGGAAAAGAGGAACTCTGACATGAAGCAGTTCTATGATACAGTTTCTTTGCACTGGTGCAAGCCACCCTCTGTCTTCCTTGTCATCAGCTGCTGTGAGGCCCAACCTGGCCCTAGTGGCTCTGCCCATAACTTTGGGATCTGAACAAATAAGGGTTACTAAAAATAAATACATTTTTAAAGCTGTCTGAAAGTTTATTTTAGTAACAAGATTTTTAGCACACATGCAGGAGAAAATACAGATTGGGAGACAGTCTCTGTGCAGCATGGTAGAAAGGTCCTAATATCATTAGCGGTTACTTCCTTCAAGTAATGTTAGTAATCATGAGAATTCCTGCCTGCACATGCACTCGTAGCCTACTGTGCATGATTAACTGGAAGCAGATGTTATTTTTATGGCAAGCAATAACATACATTTCATGAGAATTATATAATAAAATATAGATGCTAAGAATATACCAATATTACTTGATTAATAATAGCCTTGAAGTTTATACTTGATTCAATGTATTTTCTTCCTGTGGGTCAATTTTATTTCTGCTTAACATCGTGTAGGAAAACATCTGCCCCTAAACCTGTGCAGCAAAGTACTGACCAGCTGTCACATACCAGCATCTCATTAGCCAGCGCTAATGAGGCGGAGAAGAGTATTGAAGGAATCGCAGAGAATGCAGAATCCTTGTTGCCAATGATAGTGGGAAACAGCTTCATCGATGCTAAGGTACTGTGAGCTTTACTCACTCCCAGGACAGAAACCTTTCTTTAGAATTCGTTGTTGTAACATCGGAGTCCCTACCAAAATTAAAGCATGTACACTGCAAATTCACAGCAGTTTTGTTTAATGGACAAACACAAGTGTGGCAATCCAGGAACAAATTTTCAAGACGCATTTTAAAGTTGAGCTAGAGATTTGATTTAATACACTCTACTCTGTAGATTGCCAATTTTGGCAATTCTATTCTAAGAGCAGGAGACAGGCAAGAGAGTCCTTGTCAAGCACCTAGTTTAGTCAGTGCGATGCACAGTCTAGTCAAGTGTGGCACTAAAGCAAGTATTAAAGAAAATATCTTTCTTTATCTTTACTGGTAGGACAATGTTACATTTTATAAACTCGTATTTGATCAAATTATAAATTAATCTAGATGGCAGGATGTGTCAGTACATGCATAGAATCTTTTAGTATGACAAAACACAGTGGACGTATTTTCACAGATAGACATCCTGATTTAAGGCATGTTCCGTACACACTGCAAACCTGCATTGAACTATTCCTTCAGGACATACGGAAGAGCTGGAAAAACAAGGAAATGGACCTCAGTGCAGGCACAGGCACTGTCACATTCCAAAGGGTAGAACAGGAGCAGTAATTGGAACTGTTTGCTCTGTGTTTGTAGTATCGCACCTGTTAGGCCTGGCCCGTGGGCTTGCCAGATTTCGTGGAAATGGTCTTGACTAGTCTCAGGCAGTAGATGAATACCTGACCATAAAAAACTAACTGAACGCTAAACCTCATTTGTCTTTCTTTTCAGTATGGAGCCAGTGGTTGGAATAGAAAAAAGTATTTCCAAATACCTTGGAAATTTAGCGTGTTAAAATCTTTCTCTCCTTCTTTCTGTTGTAGGGGGGGTCTGATCTAATTATTAACAGCTATGGGCCTGTCACAAAAGCCAACTGCAAGAAGAGGTGGCTGTTCTTCCAGGATACTAAGAAGGTGAAGGCTGAGGAGGTAATTAGCCTAATAGGCAGAGATGCACAATCTCTGCTGTAATACCCTGTGTTTGCAAAGGAAGACATTTAGTTTTCTGTGTATGGGAAAATGTAATTAGTAGCTTAAGTTTTAATGGAATAATTTCAGTTTTGTTAGGGTTGATGGTATTCTACCTTGTAGCATAGTCATATGGAATTTTAATTTTCTGTCCCAAGTTGTCAAATATTTCAGCTCTTTACAATTAACTGGTAACTTTCTTGCCTGTGCCCTTTATCAGTGAGCAAACAGATTTCTGTATACTGTCTGTGCATACCATCTACAGTACATCTGCAGAGACGTTGTGCACATACAAATACAAATTAAATATAAACATCTAAGAATCCCTTGCTACCCTGTCAGCTAATACCTTATGTTTGCTGAAGAGAAACCAAAAGAGGGAAATTAAATGATTTACCTAAAGTATTGAAGAAATTTAGAATCTGAGCTAGGACTGTCATGCTTCTGAAATCGTTGCTCTGCCTGTCATTTCTATTTGGATTCAATCCAAAACTGAAATGTTAAACCAAATCCTGAACCCTGTAGTACAAATCCACATCTATGGGGCTTCTGACTAAAGTTTATTGAATACTAACTTACATTGTGCTCTTGGTATGTTTAAGGAATAGGCAAGCTTGAGCAGCTGTTTATTTTTGATGCCTCTATGGGCAAAATACTTGCTACCACCCAAGGAGTAATGCTTAAATATGCATGAAGGGATGGGAGACAGCTCTACCGAGTATATTGTTAAAATACCATTAAGGTGTCTTTAGTGAAATCATTCTCGATTAGCCATGCTTGGCAAGAGGGGATTGCTTCATCTAGTGTTGAAGAGAAAAGGATGTGCAAGGCTTGAGACTAATTCTTCTTAACCTGCTGTAGGAAAGCCCAGGCTGTTATTCTAAGCCAATGCTGTTGTAAGCACTCTGGCGGAATAGGAGATTGGAAATGCAGTAGAAATTCAAATTACAGCTCAGCTTTTCAGAGGCTGAACAACCTTTTCCTCTCTGCTTTTTATATAGCCTCAGAGGAGATTTGTCCAGGCAGTGTGTCTGTATCAGCCAAGCACCACTGTGCTGATCAGTGAGGATGGCTCCCCCAGCTCTCCTGGCCAGCAGTCTAATTTCCAGGTGCCATTCAGTATTGCTGCCGACACGGAGCACTCGGCCAACAGCGAAGGAAGTCATGAGACTGGTGACTCTGGAAGATTTTCTCATGAGTCCAATGATGAGATACACCTCTCCTCTGTGGCAAGTGCCACCCCTCCTGCTACCAGTCATTTTGTAAGCAGTGGCTTGGGTACGAACATGATGAGCCCTGCCATCAGCAACTGCAAAGAATCTCCTCTGCCGTTCACTGCTGACCAGACTGCTACCTCAGCTCTTCAGATATGCTCTGCAGTGCAAAACTGACATCCTTAGGACCACACCAGACATTCTCGCAGTGTATGTCTGTTCGAAGGACAATGAACAGGAAGCCAAAGTTTTATTGTGGAAAGCCTGACCAACCCAGCAGGTGATCCCAAGTTTCTGTTGAATGTTTTATATTTGTTTATTTTTAACTCACTCATTTTGAATGTTCAGTGGTCAACAAATGTGAAAGGACAGTGAAGATTTCTGACTAAAGTTAAGAATATGTCACTGGAGCAAAGGGAAGGCTTTAGGCCCTTTTGCTGACTATCTACCTCAGTTTGCCGAGAGGTGAACTCTGAATGACAACTGCTTTACCTCGTTTGTGTTCTAGTTGGTCTCAGCTATGGAACTGACGATACTTCCTAGTAGTGTTGTTTTATTTTGGGTTTCTTTTTTTTTCAGTTGTGCGTAGAATGTGTGTGTGTGTGCGTGTGTGCGCTCAGTGATCAGGGAGTTGTATAGGTAGATGAACAAGATTGTTTAGCTGAAGCTCTGTCTTTGAAAAGAAGGAAATCTTAGAGTATGAAATGTAATGGTTGAATGTGGTTGACCTAAAGGATGTTGAAAACTGCGAAAACTGGAGTTGGTGCTTCCACACGCACAGCCACATGAAATCTTTTGTACCTCTTGATTTCTCCTAGCCCCAGTAAACCTGGGACAGTGCCTTTCCCCCAGAAACTTGTGCCAGCACCCGCTGACCGGATGAATGCTATATCCTTAGGGCTCTGGGGCATGTTGGGTTCCCTACAGTGACAAATACTGCCCAGTTATTGACAGGTGGTGCTAAAAAGCATGGCAAAATGAGGAAGTATGCAGTATTTCCAAACAGTTTGATTCTGCCTGAGAGACGTGGAATAATGCTGAGTATTCTGGTGTTGCAGTACTTCTTAGCAATGGTGCCTTGCATTATGTATAATGAAATTACTGATTTGCCTTATGCCTTTTTAGTATTCATAAAATTGCTTTGGAGTACAGAAGGATGCCTTAAATGCTTCTTAGATGTTATAAAGGAAACTGTATCGTGAATTAATTTCTTACCCAGCTTAGAGTGCTGATAAGCACTGCTAGCTTCTCGGTATGTCTCAGAGCTGTTGTTGGGATGCAGCCCTGCTCCTTGCCTTTGCCTAGCATGCTGTTAGCCAGGAATTTAGCTCAGGGAGTGACTTGACCCACAAGCCAATCTAAAACTCTCATTAGGCTACCGTAAGAAATAGAAAGCCAGAGCTTTAGTTGAAGAGTCTGTTGAAGGAGGTGAGTACTGCTACTGCCTTGAACCGATACAATTCCTGTTTTATACTACCTCCTTTAAGAGTTGTTCTAGTGTGGTTTTTTGTTTGTTTGTTTGTTTTTCCTGTACTCAGGGAACAGTTTGTTACTTTTGAGCTGCCTCCCGAAAATGTGGAGCAAACTGACAGGGTATCATGTTTTATTTCTTAATGGGGTAGGGGGTGAGGGAGAGAGGGAGGAGAGGTTGGATTCATCCAATGTTCTAAACTTGCCTATATATCCAGTCCTCTGCTCTGTTTTCCCCATTTTACTTAAAAAAAAAAAAAAAAAAAAAAAAAAAGGCATTTTTTTACTTTAAAAAATGTTTAAAATGTAATGTGAGAAAGCAACCATAGCAACTCCTGGCTCTATTTAAGTCTGTTGGAACTGCCACTGAACTTAAGGTAGGCCAGGCTGGCTTTTGTATTGTTCCGTAGGTATCAAAAGGTGGTCAGAAGTCATCGACAAGCCCTGCCCTTCTGTCTTTCATTTTGATGAATCGCCCTGTAGCCACGGTAGTTCTTCAGCTTGTAACCGTTTGCTAGTTCAGAACCAGACAGTACGTGTTCACTTTTTAATCACAGTGTTGATCGAAAGGCTTTTAAAATAATCTTGTACCAAAGACCAATCTGTAGAAGAGAAGGAAGCTGCATATCTTCCATAATTGAGCTAGTTAAAAGGTACAGGTGTGAACAGCTGAATACATTTTGTTGTATAAGTAGTCACTAACAAAACCAACAGGGCTTCGACTGATTGTAGTAGTTGATTGCATAGATGTTGTATGCTTCTACAATTTTAACTACCTTGTTACAAGAGCCTTTAAAGAAAGTTATAATGATACCAGCAGATATCTCCAAAGACTTCCAAGTGTAATTTTTTTTCTTCAGCATGTAGCTGCATCAACAGTACAGTATTAAAAATATTTTTGAACGTTTTTCTACTTGCTGAAGAAAAAGAAAACATTTTCACCAAAGATTTATTTTTGATCTCATCAGGCAGAATGTTTAGTGTACAGCAGAGTACTGCTTCTAGTTAGGTAAAGCGTGAATTAACTGAACCTAGATTAAGAATGTGTAACTGTAGCATGAAGTTTCACACTTCATCTTTCAGAGTAGCCTCTTTTCTTAGTTTCATTCAGAAAGAGCTGATGTGCAGATGGTAACTATTTGCTTCTCCAAAGACTTGTTTGCTGTGAGTACTGATAATCTGATGTCATTTTATGCATTTTAGCATCATTTCTTTACAAGTAAATATTTTAAATCCTAAACTTTTTCATCCAAAGACTCACTCTGTAGTTTAACCCATGGTGAATTTGAGAGAAAAAGGCTTAATACGAAATTTGTCACTCTAGTATAGAAGTTCTAACTTCAATAGCCAGAGATCAAAATATTCAATTCCCTAGAGAAAAGTGTATCCAGAATTCTATCAATCATTTAATGTTTTTTTTAATTAAGGTACTTTTTATCAGCAAATAAAGAAAACCAAAGATATTTAAGGTTACCTCAGCATATAGGCAAGCTTAGTTAGACATTAATTATTCTGTCTTTTCCTTTATTTTTATGTTAACCAAATATAATACGTTTCTCCAGAACCCAGTCTACATTCATATGCTTCCCTTTATTGTGTCACATAGTTAATTTTAGTTCTATTTACACGTTTACTGCAGAACAAACAATGCAATCTCCTCAGAAATTCATGTTTTATTATTAATATGTTACCATATTTTTGTGAGGGAATAGTTGTTTGATGATTAAAAACTCCACCAATGTAGGCAGAGGAATGTCTAGAAAAAATCTGTAAAAATCGATGCCTTTTCTACCGAACTGAATAGCAGAATTTGTGATTTTTAACAGTGCAAAATCAGGCTCAACGTTTAAATGCTTCATATCCTTGAATCCTTCAAATTAGAGATATGGCATTAGAGACATCAGCTTTCTTAAAAGTTCAGACTTCTTACAATATAAGGAAATCAGTTCCTCATAAATGAACTTTATTCATTCCATTTGCCTAGAGAAAGCTGGGAGACAGAACAGGTTACAGGTTTTCCAGTATTTATTCTTGGTTTTGTCTGTAAAACTGGGTCCTGGAGAAAACACTATCAATTTTTTAATTATGAATTCAGTATGTTCTGGAAGATGAACGTAAATGTGGAATTTAGTGTTACACTATGTGAATTGATTTTGTTTAAGTGTATTAAGAAGTAAAGAGCCATGGCTGGTGTAATGAATGTATATGCAACCTTTGTACTTTAAAAACAAAACAAAAATGTTATAGGTTGATGTGACTTGAAGAGCATCACAAACTTGCAGACAAAATCTTGACACTGGTTTACCAGGCTACCTGTTTCCAAGCGAGGACTGTGATTGCCCTTCTGGTGGAAGAGCAGTCCCTGCTCTGTGGGCCCTGGATCCAATCCCAGGTGCTCAGTCTGCCCCCAGTTATGCTTGTGTACCTTCTTCATGTTTTACAAATAACTCCTGGAAGATGAGAATACTTTCTATCTCAGAAAACTGGGAATGTGTATGCTGTGCAGAACTGTGCCTGTCAGTGGATTTCTTTTATAGCTCTGCTTTTTTAAGAGAGACTTGAAAAACCCATATATCAATATTTTCCTATACTAGCTGTGTATTTTTGGTGTAATTTATTGGATTTTAACAGAAAGGAGTTTTAAGACATTTCTCTACCTGGTTTTAATTATATTTAATACTTCATTCCCTCTTTGGTTTCATTACCTTGCTTTAGACTATGAGCTGAATCTTGTTTGCTTTATCCACAGCAGGGTTCTTACCCTGTTTCTTTTTCAGTCTATGGGAGAATTAATTTTAATTTCAGTTTGCATGGTCTTGACAGACAAAATGAGCTGCTGCATTTTATTTATTTTTTTTTAGATCTTCACAGTATTATTACTTTTAAAGGACAGGATTCTTAGTTGGTTAAAACTCCCATTGGCAATGTATTTTTTTTGGTAGGACAAAAAGTTGCCATATACCAGAGGCTCGCTGTAACTCTCCATGCATGTAGTCTTAGCCTGTAGTGAATTCTGAGTATTTTAAGTCAATTTAACTCTTTTTCACTGTGATCTAAGTCAACTTGAATGACTTAACGTTTGCTGCAATGTGAGCATACACAAGAACAGTTACCATAGACCACTGGGCCTTAGTAACATGTTACTCTGACGTGTAAGCTGTAAGACCAGGAGTTCTCACTCATTTTATCTGTTATAGAAGGAGGTGCAGGCAGGGAAAAGTCCATCCCCTAACATGGGGAATGATGTTCAGTTCCATAGGGCACTCCATGTTTAGCCCCAAATCTCATTCACACCTAGTGAAAAGACAGCTGCACAGGTGTAACTTTGGCGATATTCCAGAGAAATCAATTTACTGGAGTCATTCTGTTAAAATTGAAAGCAGAATTACACCTAAAAATTGTTAAAGAGGTACTTCTTCGTTTGAACAATTGTTAAATGCTTCTTAGTTGCTGGAAATGCAGCTTTGCTAATACCACGTAATTTCTAAAGCAGATGAATTTGTCTGCAGGAATACTGAGCACCTTTCTAACAAGTTAATAATAAATTATTTTTGTAACTGCATCTTTTGGAACCTGTGTTTATAAAAAATAAAAACAAAAAAAAAAACACAAACCTTTTCTTCAAAATAAGTCTAAAACCAAGTTGTTCGCTGTTAATAGAAGCCAATCTGAGAAGAACACACATTCAATTTGGCTCAAAGTTTGCTCTCAGTTCTGCTGATATAAATGCAGAGTAAGTTTGTTTCCTTGGAATTTCTCTAGATTTACACTGAGGCTGGTCCTAAGTGACTCAAAAGGGATAGAAACACATGGCTAGAGTTCTGCCATGTTGGTCCCTCTGGAGTGCCACTGCAAGCTGAGCTCCTTGCGGAGGTTTTCAGCTGTCCCCGGTTACATATACCTACATTGCATCTGCCTGGTGCGTTTTCAGTGAAGACTGACTGTATATGAAAAACTTACTTAAACAAAATGTTGCTTTTTGATTGTTTGGCTTTTTTGTTGTTATTATTTTGCTTTTTTCCAAGTTGTGAATGAATTGCCAGTGTAGGAGCCAGGTATGTATCTCATTGTGGTGTTCTGGATCCTTTCACTCCGTGTGCCATTTTCTTCTAAGGGCAGCAATGGCTAACTGGCTAATGGAGGACGGAGCTGAATTGTATTAATTTTATACTTGTCTCAGGGGATCAGCTCTGTGAACTCCATTGCATGAGGGAAGCTAATGTTTGCCCTGATTTGAATGTAACTTTTTAATGTCTTTTTAAAAATATTTTGTTTAATAATGTGGATTTGTTCTTCTAGCATCCTAGTAAATGTTACCTAGTGTGTTGGTTCTTTTTTTCCTCTCCAGGGTTGTTTATATACTACCCCAAGGTCATGCCAAAAATTAATAGAAGTTTAAATGCCAAATGTTTATGAAACTGCTGTCTAAATACTGATTGATTGCACAGTTGAAATAAAAAATTTCCTTAGTAAAATGCTGCTTGAAAAATATTTTGTTTTCATTGTCTCTGACTAGTGGCTCAAAACAAGGAGGATATAAATGCAGTTTTGGTATTTAAAGTCATAGAATGAGTTAGAGAGTAACTGGCACGTTCCTTATCACTGAAATTCATAGAAATTTCCCAAGCCTGTGCTCATATGCCATTTGTGTACCTGGAATAATTTCCTACCTAAAACCTCCATCTCTACTCCACTAATGTCAAGTAGCCATGCGAGCTCTCTGTTGTAGTTCACTTGCAGTAGATGGAGAGAGAAGATGTGGTTCTAAGCACAGTCATTCTCATAAAAGTTTGGAAAGCTACTGACAAAGCTGAACTGCTGAGTTTTTCTCATCACTTCTGCACCTGCTGACTGATGAATCCAGTATTTCAACAAATAACAGGAATATTGAAAATGCAATTGTGGTTGGTCAGAAGACAAATTACTGTTTTTACAAATGACGACATTATAGACAAGAGTCAAGTTAGCAATGAAGTTAGGTTTGATGGGGATTAGAAGTTTTCTATTGCTAGCAGGTTGATTACGGATTGTCACTTGGAAGTGACTGAAAAATTGGCCAGGTAGTTCAGTGAATTAGGTACAGCGTTGGAATTAGAGTAGTGCCCATACAAATCTTCCACTACTGGAAATGAAACCACAGTAATTACTACTGCATGCACACATGCCATTAAAAACACAAGCTGTGCTCTGTGTCCTCCGGACACAACATTGGCAGCCCTAAGACAGAAGGCATGCTGTGTACCCTAAGAGACAGCAGCCACAGAATTAAGAGGGCCTCAGAGTTCTGGTCTTTCTAACACTGATTTTTCCTGTACCACGCAAACACTGTACCACCCCCGTGTCACTGCAGATGGGATTTGTGTCCACCTGAGGATCCAGCAGAGAGGGCTGTGGGAGGTGGTGTCAGCACCCAAGAAAATGTCCCTAGGAAACTGGGAAAATGTCCCTAGGAAATCTTAGAAGTGCCAGTGAGCAGATGTTTACTACAGAGTAGCAAGTCACCAGTGATGACTGCTTCCCAGTGGGGCAGCTGCTCACAGCTGCCTGCCGCCAGGGGCTGAGCCTTTCTGCTCTCCAGCATCTTGTGCTGATGAGTTGGGCACCCTGGATTCTACAGTAATGCCATGGTGTCTGTCTGTCTTTCCTTTTGACTTGTCTGATGAGAAAGGAAATCTGAAAAGCCTCATACTGCTTCTTTATGAATCACAGCTGTTCTTACCTGCCGAGTCTGCTGATAGAACAGTTCTGCCTAGTTGGGTAGCTTATATGACATTTATCCCTGGGAGTATTAGAGCACCAGCTGTAGCGTCTATTTATAAAACAAACTCTAATCCAAAATTCATTATTCCTTATGCTTGAATGTAGGAACTCTGAAATTCTGTTCTTCAGAGGTAATTAGGCCCATGCTGAAAAGATAATAAAAGTTCAATAGAGTATTTGTTAAAATGAATAGATGTCAATTACTAATGTAAACACAATGTAAATATATTACATTTAAAAACACAAGAAAGAATTTTTAACAGCTGGGGAGCAGTCGGTTCTGGACTGCCCAGTGGTATGAAATGTGTCTACCAACACAGTCCATCAGAGACGTAATTCTTTCTCTAAGTGAAAACAGAAACCATCTGCAGAGCCTTATTAAGTTACTGCTGATTAGTACAGGTACATTTTACACCCCAGAACCTTCATTTTTCATTACCAATAAAAAAATAAATAAAGCCCTCTGTTTCAAGGAGTTTGCAAAGGAAATCTTCAAAGTGAAACACTGGTGTGTGACCTGATGCAATGCCACCTGCCTGCGGTCTGCCACCAACCAGAACGTCTTGAGCTTCAGTCAGGTGAGCATGATGGGTCATGCACTGAATGAAATCACAACATTGCTGTTTCTTTGTTTAGCTTATCAGAGATGTCAATTTATTGGCTTTGCTTATCTGTTTTTTGGATAAAAGGCCTGATACTTTGGAATACAAAACCCAACTTTTGCCATGCTTTCCAGGTTGCTCAGCCCCCACTAAGTTGGAAAGCAGAGAGTAGGGAGGGAACGGATGTTACCTGCAGCTATGGCAACATGCCAGGACTGAGGTACCTTGCACCGCAACAGTGAACAGTTCTTTACGGGTGAATGCTTCTCCCTGTCCTGCTCCTTTCAGTCAGCAGGTAAAAGCGATGTCTCTGTTAAGAAGCAGGCTCTGTGGCTGTAGTTGGCTGCATTATAGCTGTATTTTTCCTTCACCTGTGATCATGGTCTCAGGACTGGTGCTGGACAGCAGAGAGCATCCTCTCTCTGTAGAGAAGCTGCAGGTGATAATGCTGTAGCTGTCCATGTTGCAATGTCTCCCTTTTCTGTAGTTAACGTACTGGAACCTGACTTTGCCTTTTCCACCCCACAGAATGAAGAGGATGGGATTTGAATCCTCCTCTCTGCACATGCCTGCATGCCAGAGCCCCAGGTAAACAAAGCACAGATCTGGCAGAAAGCTACCGTACTGTTCCTTCCTGAAAGTGAAGGGTAATGCTTTATTTAAACCCCATAATTTAAAACCTATTTACATAGGAATGCACCACTAAGACATCCAGAAAAATGCAAACAATGAAGAACCTAGCTGTGCCTCGCTAAAAGATACCATGCACAGCTGTCCCTAGTCTGTAGGACTGCTTCTGGCTGGCAATAGAAGTCCAGGGGGCTGGCAAAAGTTTGGGTGCCAGTTGCTCTCGGGCAGATTTGTGTGCTCAGTGTCCTGGCAGCATCCATCGTTTTGGACACTTGCTCCTGGAACAGCCTGAATCAAGCTGCCAATAGAGCATTTCAGTGAAGTGTGGTGTGAATCCCTGTCTGGCCAACAGGAACCAACTGAGATGGCTTTTCAGCAGTGCTACGAGGCTGTCCAGGATCCTCAGGGTTTCTCTGGACAGACAGCTTGAGCATCACTGGAAGCTGATGCCAATTCCAGGTGGGTGCAGGGGATGTTACATTTACAATTCTGAAGGATTAACATGAATTTTGTGGGTGACTGAGGATGTGTTTCCTATTACACTGCTCTGTGGGAAGTGTGAAATCAGTGCCCCAAACACTGGATTCTCCTTTCGCTGGAAAACAAGACATAAGAGAGTGGGAACTTCACAGAGGTCTTGCTAATAGAAGGAGTTTGAATTGCCTTTTATCTGCATAGCAATATACTTAGAGAAAAGGATTTTCATGAGTAAAGCAGCAGATTTCTGGCTAGGCTGTGAGGTTGTTGCACCACATGAAAGCAGAAGTATTGCTCGCACTGCAGTTCACTACAGCCTTTAACAATTTGGATTTTGGTGTGCTGGCCTAGGAAATTAATCCCTCTGGTTTGCTGAAAGCTATTGTCAAGGGATGAGTAGCAGAGCTTAATATATGCTGGCTTCTTACTTTTGCAGTTTACAGCCATATTAGCTAAAAATAATCCCACTGGACTGCTTCCACACAGACATCCTTATATTAGGTTATGCAATTTAATTTGCAAGTAAGACAGGTTACAGAACAGAGTGTAAAATAAAATTAATTTCCATTAAAAATTCTATCAGTCATGTTAGCAACCATCAGGCTTTCAAATAGATCCTGGCTATTTCAAAGTCAGTAACAGCTTTCTCAGTCTCTACCAAATAAAACACAAGGCCTACCAGGTCAGGGCAGAAGGAATCACTTGAGATCAAGATTTCCAACTTCAAGGGGGAAGTTAACTCTAAGCCTGAGGTTAGAATGATCTCAACATCTGCACAACGTAAAGCAAGACAACCTTTCGTTTGTAAGAGGAAAGAATGCTGATACTGGCTTGTACAACACTTAACAGAAAAATAGCTACGTTAAAAAGGAAAGCAACGTGTTTGTGGTGGTGGTGTTGTTTTTAATCCTGCATCTCAAGCTTTGTGATCTACGTATGATAAAATCGGTGAGGAGGGTGTGCACACTGAAAGCCACTGCGGTACAGCCAGTGTCCAGGAGTCCACTTCTGGCACCGTAGAGGCTCAGAGGTTCCCATGAGCATAGCCTGCCCCTGTGATTAGCTTTTCAGCGCTGGCTGCAAATGGTACAAACACACTGGAGCCCAGCAGAGTGTGGTGGTTGCATCATGTCCTGAGATTTACCGATCTCGGCTCAGGTGATGAGGTTGCCATTTGCAGCTGACTAGAAACAGCCTTCTACTGTGAGCACTCCAGAACTTGGTTTAGCATTCAACAAGGTTTTAAGGGTTTGCCATGATGTTTCTCTGCCACAGCACAGCTAGGTCAAAAGGTGAAGCCCAGCCCGGCAGTTGCAGATACCCAAATGACAAAATTCCTGCAGGAACTGATGTATAGCTCCCTAAAATGGCTGTCTGTAAATTTCAGATTCCAAATCGCACTCGCTAGGCATAATACATGTCAAGCAACTTAATCCAGTCTGGTGTTTGCGGACAGATAGTGCATATATTTTAAATAATTAGTTCCAAGTTCTTTTCTCAAAATCCTGGATTTCCTGTGAATTTTAGCCTGGGGATTAGGAGAGCCGCTCTCAGATGTAATGGGTGAGTACAGCATCTATGTAACTAGGTCACATCGTTCTTAGGCATATTTAGTTATCTTTTCTTGTGTTCATCCTTGCTTTGGTGCGCAATAACCGAAAGTGGTAACTGAGTTTGGTTCATATTCTCCTCCTAAAGGGTAGCAAAAATCTGAGATTTATTTATTTATTTATTTATTAACTGCATCTTCTACCAATGGTATGTTTGCCATATGTTCTCTTTCACTTTGATTTTTCCTGCTTTAGCTGCATTTTCCTTTCACAGCCCCCAGACCTGTGGATTCAGACACTGGCTGGTTCCTGCTTCTTCACAGCAGATCTGCTACTACTCAGACGTTGTTGCTTCTTCAAAATTGATTTCAGAGTTTTTGCTACTGTATTCCAGTAAATATTTTTCTTGAAATTTAAGACTAAATTGTAGCTGTCAGTGCGAATGGCATAGCACATGCTGTCATGCAGGGGTCCTCTCGGCTGTCTTCCAACTATCCTCCTGCTCTTAATTTCTAAGAACTGTAATTGTAATTGAAAAACTCAATAATGATCTGGATGGAGGGAAAGGCAAGTGATACAATTTGTCTGAGGTGGCTGTTGTTGTCTGTAGGGTTTCAGTCAGCAAGGTTTAGTGAGTTGGATCCATCCCAGAGACAGCACCAGTGAGAGGGTGTCCTGTGAACTGCACTGTCCAAAGCCATGAAAAGCAGAACAGCAAAACAAATGTGTTTCCGTGTGGAACCTTTTGTAAGGGATGTATCTTATCAAATGAATATGGCTTTGTATAACAAAGTTGGTAGCACTGTGTAAGAGGAAAGAGACAGCATAGGCGTGAAGATTCCCTCCAGTGCAGGCAGACAGACAAGGGCCAGGAGGCAGCATGCCTGCAGGGGGCTCTTGCTGCAGCCAGCTCTCAGCTAACACTGAGGCCCAGGGCTGAGATGAGCGAATACCCACACAGCTAAGCTAAGACTGGAGAGCTTTTTCTGCAAGATGCTCTGCTAGCTCTGGGGTTAGCATTACTCCTCTTTTAGCTTTATGGCAAAAATTTCACTTTGGCAATTCTACAATGGAAATCCCAGAGGAGTCGTTGCCTAAACTTAATTACTTGAAATGCACTGATGGATAGGGCAGCCTGGGATGAGGCCTTCTCATGTTTATACAGCATATAAGCTTCCTCACTCCCAGCAAAGTTATTGACAGAGTCTGGCTCCAAGAATGGATTCACATCCAATTAGTGCAAAGATCAGCGTGGCCTTTGCAGAAAACCAGGAGGGCTCTTGAGAGTGCTATGTAAGTTCAGGAATTAAACGCTTGCCTTTCTTTTTATCAGATCATGATAAACAGGAAAAGTCAGAGGGTTCAAGATGATAATCCAGAAAGAACATGAAATTGCATTTCTTTCACTTCCCCACAGAGTGTCCCCATTTCACCATTCATTATCAAGAGGAGAACACTTCTTTGAGTAGGGAAATAACCCATTTTGTAAAGACACCCCCAAAGGTTTGTTAAACAAGTATTTATCTCTGTTTAAAATGTATTACCTTGATAACCTTAGTATGGCAAAAAAAAATCCATTTTACTTATCCTAGAGGAAAAGGTGAAAGAAATCCTATAGTCCTTGACAGCATGCAGATCAAAGGAGGTTCTATGCACATATGCATTTATATCTCCAATGAATTTGACAGAGTTTGGTAAATAAATACAATAATGAAACCTAGGTTCCTAAATAATCAGATGTTGTTCTTCGTCTTTCAAATGTTTATGTTCTGTATTTATTCACTTGTATGAGTTATAAAGTCTTACAGTTTATAAAACTACTGAATAAATTGTAGCTTTTAATTTTATGTCACGTGTTGTTGAAGGCATTAGAGATTTTGTTCCTGAAATGCTTGAACATGGCTATATTTTAACTGTAAGCTGAAAAGGTGAGTGTGCACTCAAGAACAAACAAACAAACACTGTTAGTCCTACTGAGTCTATGAACATTCCAAGAGTTTATTTTGAATGTTAAATTTTTTGTTCCAGTACAGATGAGACACTAGACTACCCTTTGCACATATTCAATATTTTTGTTGATCAGTCCTCTAACAAATTGTCCTGGAAAGTTTAGGAAAACGTACTTTATCAGCCAGGGAGTTGCTATGCGATGAGACAAAGTCACGATCTTTCTCAAGCCTTTTACTTGACTTCAAGACACATCACCCATTGTATGGAAGAAAGCTAATGCAATGGGTCAGAGAAAAAAACTTATATTCTTTCAGTGAGTAAATCATAAAGCAATCTTCTGCTTTTTTCCTGACATTTTTCTATTAATTTCAGATTAAAGTTGAAACATGGACAGACAATTAATTAGATTTTGATCTGTACTTTATATTATGTGGATGAATGGTTAATACAGAAGCAGAAATGAAAAAGAAGTGGGCTTATGAGGCCTGGTTTACATCACCGTAACGGATGAAGCATTCACCAGTAGGCCAGCAGTTTACACTTAAATAGCTTCAATGACTTGTGATCAAACTGTTTCAGTTGCAGCTGCAATCCCTGAGACTGGCAGAGAGATGCTCTACATCTTACATCCCCAGAAGGGACCCGGTTAACACATCTTTCCAGTGCAATACCAGATGTATAGCCAGCTAGACTAAAAAAGCACAAAAAGTGCATCTTTGTATAAGCATGCATGTGTTCAGTTGTACTTCCCTGAACAAGGGAGATGAGGACAAATGGAGGATGAGGCGTAACACTAGTGTAACAACAAAAGTAGATTTTTGGGCCTGACAGAAACCCCTTCCAGCCTTGATAAAGAGTCCTGTTTATCACAGCAGTACTGTGAAACAAGTGTAAGAAGTGTTTGCAGAACAATGCTTGAATTTGTGTAACATGGAAATGGGCATCTTACAAAAATGAGTTATCCCCTCCCACACACCCCTGACATAATAGGTGAGGGAATCACATCTACTGAAGACTGTCACTAGCACAAGCTATCACAGTCCAAGTTTCCCCTTTCTCCAGGTCAGCATTTTCTGTCCAGGTGGAAGAGAGACTACTGTCAGTTTGCCTGATGTTTCCACGTGCCAGAATCCCCACATAGCGTGCTGCTGGGTCTTGCCATGCACGTGCCAACCTCTGATGCCATCCACACAGGCTGGACGTTCTGCACTTCTGCCTATGTGTTTTCTCTCTGTGTATTTTGTTTTATAACTTGCATGAGAGGAAACGTTTTGTATTTGACCCTTGTACTGGAACTGGTAGAGTTTCACAATTCAGCCAGCTTCCAGCTTTTTTCCCTTCTGATATCTTTTTTTTTTTTTTTTTTCCTTTCTAATTTTATTACTATGGGATGAAGTCTTGGCCCCCATAAAGTCAAACAGAATGCTTCTTTCACTTTTTTTTTTTTTTTTTTGAATTCCTTAAGTGTCAGTAGACTTCTCTTTGGTGTTATTTTTTTTTCCATTAGCACATTTGTGTATGTTCACATGTTGTCAAAATGGGCTTCTACGCAACTCCATTTGCTCCTGAGGTACACAGTACATACACTTGAAGGATGCAGTAAAAAGCATTTAGACGTCAACACTGTTGTGGATCCACAGATCCACAGCTCACCGAGACATTTCTCTCCTGATAATGCAGTGCAGCGTTGAACATTCATATGACAGGCCAACAATTAGCAAAAGAACATTCTTTATTGGTAGTTTGTACACAAGGACTCTTTTAGTACCCTTCTTTTTAGAGTGAATTCAGAAGGAAAGGAACCTAGATGTTACCAAAATGAGCTCCTCTATTTATATCCAGTCATGTTTTTAGGCTTGATGCCTCA
The DNA here is from genome assembly GCF_011077185.1 of Oxyura jamaicensis. Lineage (NCBI taxonomy): Eukaryota > Metazoa > Chordata > Aves > Anseriformes > Anatidae > Oxyura > Oxyura jamaicensis. The sequence continues at coordinate 3,155,246 of NC_048902.1, read as the reverse complement.
CGTGATTGAAGCTACTGCTATTTCACCAAAGCTACTCAACGGCTGGGGTGAGTTGTAAAGTATTAAATAGCGTTTGTTCACACATGAGTACTCTGGCAGTAGACAAGACCTTTTTGTTTGGTTTGTTATTGTTAAACAGAATAACAAATTCAGAATAACAGAATCATTCAGGCTGGAAGGGACCTGGGGATGTCTTGACCTTGACCCCAACCTCACGCGCAAAGCAAAGTTAACACTGAACTCAGACCAAGCTGTTCTGGGCTTTGCCCAATTGGGTCTTGAAAACAATTCTACAGGTTATTTTGATTTTAGTCCCTATGCCTGTTTAGCCTAATAGTAGTATTTCTTCCTTTCACATCCTGTTGGAACCTCCCCTCTTTCAGTTTATTTTTTTTATCAATTCAGCAGAATTGAGTCTCATTCTGCTGCTACGCACCTCAACAGAGAGCTCAGCTCTCTTTTCTTCAAAACCTCTACCTAGGTATTGGAGGTTACCTATTAGGTGCCTCCGAGTTTTATTAATTAATGCCAGCCTTTGGATGAAACGGTGGAGTAATTTTAGACAACTAATGAGCAGCTAGGCACTTAGGTGGTCAACAGTGTGTGATCAGAGTTTTCAGACTTTTGGAATGGCTGAGATGCTGGTGTAGGTACCCGAACCTGTGAATTAATTCACTTTCAGACACTGTCTCAGCCATTTTGCATGAAGGTTTAGAAGTGTAAAGCTGGCCCAATAGGGTTCGTACAGATTGCTCACTAAAATCCTGAGCACAAGTTAAAGCTGAATTTGGATGAAGAGCAAAACAGACAATTTTTTGCAACTAGAGCACTGGGTTAAAATCTGAATTCCCTGCTCACATTTCTGATGCAGACAATCATCCCCCAGGAACCTTTATAGACTCAGTGACATCAATCTGCGCATCCATAATTACAGTCTACATGCTATTACAAGGCAGCCTTGCACAAAAGCTCATGCAGTCCTGGGAGAATCATCTAGGCCTACAGCGAGCTCCATCACAGAAAATGCAAATCTCTTCACAGATAAGACATTTTCCTCCAAATATACACTAGCTCACACCCACCTTGCTAATAACAAGCCATACTTCTCTTCAGCAAGATTACACAAAATTAACCAGAAGATCCCAAGAGGATATTGGCAATATGCTGTACCTCAAGGTACGTGCGTGCTGGGACTGCTGCAAAGTACAGACTGTGGACAGATAAAAGCGATGTCTAGGGAAGGACAGAGACTGATGTAAAAACGGAGTAACTTTATTCAGTTAGAAACGCAAAATGTAAAAACAAAAGCATCGTAAGAGCAGCGACACTGATGCATTACCCTTTACACAAACATTGCTTCTTCCTGCGCTCCCCCAACATGTTCCAAGTACTGTAAAGTACAAACTAGATGTCTGTCAAGAAGCTATGTAAATAAATAGCACTGCTAGGTGTTATGAAGTGTCATGAATGTATTAAGGCATGTCAGCAAACCCCATACTTAACTGCTGGAGTCATTATCCTAATTAAGGGAAGATAAATCATTACCCCAGATTTATTTAGTGCAGTTATTCACTAGTTTTGGTCAAGGATGAGGACTCCACCTCGAGCAGCCCTGTCACACAGCCATTTTGGAGGAGAGCTGACAGCGGCAGAACACGCATACGCGACTCCCCGACACCACAGTGACACTGGCAGGACTCACCTGACATCTCGCATTTCTCAGGGGCTCGGAGGGGCTGCCGACATTTTGATGGCTCCGAGGTGGGCCTAGCGAGCGGTGTCTGCTCTGTGCTACCCCGGGGCTCGGGCTGGAAGCGGCTGTCCGCGGGGGCTCCCCGCAGCAGCCCGGACCTGCCTGCCTTCCTGCGGCGTTGTGCGAGCGAGCCTGGAGGAGAGAAGCGAGCCCTCGGCACGCGTCGTGTGCCACGGCCCGCGGGCAGCCACAAGCACCTCAGGGGCACGGCCCGGCCTGGGAGCCGGGCGGGGGGGGGCACTCGGTCACCCGCACGGAGCCGGACGGCGCTGGCCGCGGGGGTCGCGCTGAGGGGGAGCCGCGCGCCCGGCCCCGGCGCTTCCAGTCAGGGCAGGAGCCCCCCGCTGTGTCCCCGGCCCTAACGGTCCCAACGGCCTCGCCGCCCCTCCACCGGCGCTGAGCCCGTCCCGGCGGCGGGTACCCCGGGCGGGCGGGTGCCCGCAGCCCCGCTCCCCGCCGCAGGCCGCGGCGGAGCTCCCCCCGCTGCCAAACTTTGCAAAGTCCGGCGGCTCCGCCGAGCGGGCGGCGGTTACGGCAGCGGCGGGCGGGGGCGGCGGAGGCGGAGGAGGCGTAGGCGGAGGGGGCGGGGTGCGGGCCGGCGGCGGCGGCGGCGGCGGAGGCAGCATCAAAGAGCCCCGATTCCTGCCGCCTGGGAGCCATGCGCCGCTGTCTGTAATGTCAGCGGAACAGGAGAAGGACCCCATCGCGCTGAAGAGATCTCGAGGTACGGCGGGGGGTGCCCAGCGGGGCCTAACTCCCGTCAGGGGGGAGCCAGCGGTGCCGCGGGATGCGCGTCCCGGCCCCCAGCCCCGGGCCGCGCTGCCCGCGGCTCCCTCTCGGCGGCGGGGCCGGGGCCGAGGCTGGGGCCGGGGCCGTGCGGGAGCCGCGCTAAGTTTGCACGGCGGGGCCCGGCCCGGCCCCGCGGGCTCCCGCAGCCTCCGGGCCTGGCAAGGCGCCGGCAGCCCCGAGCAGCGCCGCGCTGCCCCGCGGGAGGAGGCGTGCGGGCTGGCGGCCGTTTTGTTGCGCTGCCCATTAGTATGCAGCGTGCGGCCCCGTGGTGCCAGCGGAGACGTCGGCGGTGCCACATGTCCGAGCGAGTGCCGATGCAGAGCCCGTAAACTGCCCTCGAGTCTCGGCTCCCCTGCCCCGACCTTGCTGTCGCGTTTGGTTTTAGTTGGGGTTTTGTTTCCTCTCGTCGGGGAGCGAAGCGAGCCTCCGGTCTCTTCTCTCATTAGCAGTCCCGTTGTGCGGCTCCAGCGAGGTTCGAAGTACGCGTTTCTTTGAAATGCGCCAGGAGAAGGGTGGAAACGCGGTATCTCTTCCGAGTTGGGCTGCACAACTGACTTTAAGGCAGCAGCACGTCTCCCTGCATAGCGGCAGCTGTACCCTTGGAGCCCTTAAAAGCAGGAATGCAGTTCTCAGTGAAATCATGGGAGGTGGTGGAGCATCGGAGTTGGGTGACAATTATGGCAAAATGATTCTGGATGGCATTCCTTGCTTCTCTTTTCTTCCCCTCCTGCGTTGCCCCCGGAATTCTATTGTTCCTGGCGTTTTAGGCTTTATGCGGGTGAGTAAGGGGGGAAAGGTGGGGATCCTGCTATCCACGTTGCCCCTGATTTACAGGTCCCTCTTTTGAAACTGCTCTAGTAACAGCTGGGTTGCAACTTTGAGAATGGAAGAATGAAAATCTGCAGTAGTGTTACAGAGGGGACTGGGACTCATTAGGCTCCGCTCTCAAGCCCTGATTCTGCAAATATTTAAGCCAGTACGGTTTCACGTGCCAGAGTTACCCGCGGAGCTCCATGTGATTACTGCTTAACATCAAAACTGCTCACGGGATCAGGGCCACAGAATAGGCTCACCAAATCTGGTTGAAATTTGACTCTTTTCAGTTTTCTGTCCATAATGGAAACTATATTTAGTAATTTATAATACTTGGGAAAACCTCATTACTTTGAACACTCTTTAAAAAGACTGTGGCACCTATCCTGTGAAAAATGAGGCAGAGGCTTGTCAGTGACCATGAAACTGCTCATAGCATATTTGCAGTATGTTAAGTATGGTATAGATCATACATAAAAATCATAATCTCTGAACGTGCAGACAAAACTGCAAGTTGCGGTTCTCCTGATTAACATTGAAAGCATCTGTCTTATGTGTGAAGTCAATGGGAATGTGGGATTTACTCCTTCTGCGCTGCTCAGATGCAAATACATAGCTGCATACATGCTGAAATACACTTCATCTATAACATAATAGGGAAATAGTTATCAGATGTGTATTTATCTCTATAAATCCATTCACGTATGTGATGTCCCAGTCAAAAGGATTGTAAAATTTCCTGTAAAATTAGTCTCAGAAGGTGAAATATTTTTTTTTTTCACCCTCCATGCAAATATTACAATGTCCAAAATGCTCAGTACACGTATTAATGAAAAGCCTGTGTGGCAGGTACCAGAAGTGACTTTCAGGAAAGTTTATTTTGGCTGCGTGAAAATGACCCTCATTCACTCTTTTTTTGGAGGTATGCTAGGACTAACATTCAGTTTCCTTTCATGTATAAATTAAATCATTATGAAATCCACAGGGAAAATGTAAATTTGTGGGGCTAAATTAAATCATTGGCCTCACACAGCGAGAACTGAAAATACAAAAGCTTTGTACGCTTCCAGCCGTAGGACTCAGTCCTGCAAACCTAGGCAAATGACTGGCTTTACCCATGTGAGTAACCCACGTGGAAGTCGGTGGAGCTTATTCACCAATTTCTCTTATTAAAATTCTAAGGCTTATATGCATAAGTTGTTGAAGAACGAGGTCCCGGAGAGGGAACTTGTACGCAGTTTTATAAAAGTTGTAGCTTCTCTAAAGCCACGCTCTTGTATGGTCCACAGTTATCTACTTGATTATATACTTAGTAATTGCTGTGCTGCTACTTGTTGAAGTTAGTTAAAAGAAATCTGGATGTTTGTAACATTGCTAGCAGCAGGTAACACTGTTTATATATGGAGAGTATGGGACCATGAGCAGCAGTGAGGAAGGGTGGCCACAGTACAGTCTCCCACTGAAATGTAAGGTAAGCATGCAGGAGAAGAAGAAGCTGTGGGAAATGCAGAGAGTTTTGAGCCAATAGTTTATCGAGAAGATGACTTACAGGATTAGAATTTAAGAGACATTTGTCCTCTATATATAAACTTTATGCTATGATTGTTTAGTATCCACAAGTAATGCGGTTGCAGTGCTTCATAGCTTGCTAAGTGTATGCAGGATTTTATATTCTAAAACAAGGCTGTAAGGATTTTTTTTTTCCAGAGTAATCCCCAATTATTCTGATGGTCGGTTGTACCAGCATGTGTTCTGCTCAAGCATGAGTGTATTTTGAGAACATGATCATGACTTCGTGCCCTAGTCTCTAAAATTCAGACTTAAAATTTGCCAGTAATGATAGGTGTCGATTTGGGATGCCCAATTACATACCATATGAATGATGAAATGTTTTGGCAATTACAGATATGAAAAAATGAGATGAAATTTCTGCAGTCACAGCCAAAGCCCAACAGAACTTATTAAAGCCTAAGCAGAATTCAACTTTTATTTGAGGTAGGACTGGTAGTTTCCCTGAAACCTGTTAGGTCAAAAAAGTGCTGGGGGTGGAGGGAAGGCAGGGCGTAGGAGAAAAGAAAGGAGGTGCTCCATGTGAAGAGCCGTTGCAGGGGATGGTTACAGGCCTCCTTTGACTAGGATACTGAAATAACTGTTGGATATTTTTGTTTGTATACAGTAGATCTAATTCTTTCCTGTGTGGGAGATTCTGTCTTACGTTTCTGTGCAGTCCTAACGCTGGTAGAGCTGTCTGCTGGGAATACTTGCCTAATGCGGAGCTGGTGTAATGTCACACATTATGCTTCTTTGCATAATGCTATTCATAATTCACAGTTCTCTTCAGGTTGCCTTTGGTGATAAAGACAAACCCATGTGTTCAGTTATATGCTTGCATCTTGATTAAGTTTGACTTGTATTCTGAATTTGAGTTTTAAACAAATAACAGCAATTTTTTCATCCTGGATTGCCCCAGTATTACTGTTCCATGCCGTTGCTATATTTTTATTTTATTTTTATTTAAGTAAACAAGCTGCTATCTTAATGAGTCTGGGGAAAAAATGAAGTAGCATATAGCTTCTTAATGTAAAAATATTAGTGTGTTGCTTTTGTGTCACCTGAAAGCAATTTCCATACTTTGGCTCGTGGTCACCTCTGCGTTCCCAACTGATGGCAGATCCCTTGAACCCCAGGAAGGCAAACCTACTGGGATAATAAGGAATCTGCTAGAATCTTTTATTTTTTGTCTATGGTCTTAATAGAGTTTTTAAAATGAAAGCGGTAATTTATACAACTCTGAGAGCTTGTCCCACTCTTGAGGCAGAGATGAGTGCCAGGTGAAGTACAGACATCTCTTTGTATTGCTCAGAGTGAAATCAGGTGATCAATGAAATGAACAGCCTTTACTTCTTTTTGTGCCAGAGCAGCCGTGCTCAATTATACTACGAGATTTCTGCAGAATAAGGCAGTTTCACCTAGAGCCTCTCTCGTTTTTTGGCAGGTGTCTTTTTGATTAAGTCTTGCATTTAGAGAAATTCAGATCTGATCAACTGGAGATCTGTCTAAACAATATGGCAGGTTTCCAGCGGTTTTCATTCACACATGTACTGCTGTTTGCTTTTTCCTTCATGGCATATTGTAATGTACTGTTTTGTGGTGGTACAGTGAGTTTGATAAATGCCGTGTCTGTGCAAGTTAAATAGGAGGTGAATATTAGGATGACTTTAAGCAGTCCTTGAAAAAGTTTTATGCTTTATGCAAACAAGAAATACTTCTGACTGGTGAAGCAGAGATACGAAGAACCAAGGGACTGATAAATGTAAAATAAATGGAAAGCTTTATTCAAACTGCAATGAGCATGAATGGGATATTAGAGTGGTAATAGAGTCGGGTAGCGGTGTGCGAGGTATACTAACTCGTACCTCCAGGTATTTGCTTCCTGAGGATTTACAATGTAGGGCAACAGCGTTAATGCAAGTTCATTATTTGTGACAGATATCTCTTGCTATGGCAGGCAGAGGCATACGTCTAAGAAAACTAATGCAGAATTGCACTGATTGAAATTTTGTAGGTGGTGACAGTGGATTGGATGGGTTAGGAGGACCAGGAGTACAACTCGGAAGCCCTGATAAGAAAAAGCGCAAAGCAAATACACAGGTAAATTCCCTTTGATTCTTTTGATTTCTTAATAAGTAGCATACTCAGATGTTTGCTGGAACAACTGTCTCGCTCTGTTCAGAATATCAGTCTATTCCCACAAATAGTGTTCACATACAAAATATTTTAGTTGTACTGTGAAGCAGAAATCTTCATTCCTTTGTCACCTTCAGGAAACTTCATCACACTAGTTAGTCTCACTGAAGTTACTTTAGGTCTCTGCAGGTTACTGCAGTTCTACAAAGGAAGGAGCACAGTGAGACTGCAACGACTTGTATTTTGCCATATGGATTTGATTCTGAGACAGGCTTTCTCTTAATGACTTTGTAGCCGTTGGTAGAATCTGTAGAGCATGAGTACTTGTGATGAGACTACTTTTCTTCTTACTCTTATTCCTGTATACGTAGGTTTGTGGGCCAATGCATCAGTGCAGTTTGTTAGTTGGAACTCTTGGCATGTTCCCCAAGTGGTTTTCAAGCAAAAGTTATCAGGCAGGTTCAGCTCCTTTCCAGTGAATCCTTGCAAACTGGCATTTCTATATAGTTTCTGCTTCCAGCAAAGGAAGCCTGAATACAAAACATCTAAAGCAATTAGATATCTGTAGTGCAGGATTTTTCTTTGTGTGTTTATTCAGCTTGGAGTGAGAGTATCTGTTAACTTTTTACTGTCCAATGAGTGTAATTGTGTTTATACAGGTCAAACAATCGCTTCTTGTTTGGCCTATCCAGAATCCATTGAGATGGGGATACGTTTTCTTAATTTTTGTTTTCTTTTCAAGTAGTCATGGGAGAAGTATCTGAGAAATATCCAGTTAATTGCAGGGTTTCTGATCTCTCTACTGTTGGAGTTTTTTCTTGTGTTCTGGAATGGCAATAACCGCAGAGGGGAGGCAGATTAGTTTCTTCTCTTTTCTTACCAGGCTCAAAACTCACAGGACAGCAGAAATTTGGAGTGGGGAAAGATATGTTCAGTCTTAGTTTATGAGTATGAGGTTGTGCTTTCTGAAAGCAGCTATCACAAAGCTGAGGTGAGGGTGAACTAGCTAGATGTTCTCACAGGCTGGTCTAGAATGAAATTCAATTGTATAGCCACTCCGATGACATCTGAGCAGCCCCTGGGCTCTATTAGACACTTGATTTTGCTTTGTAACCAGGAATCCTTGTATTGTTTACCTACTGACAATACTTCAGACAGTCCACGATCACTGGATACTCTTGAGGGACTCCTCTGGTACATAGGAGTCTGTGTATAGGAATTTTCTATATTCTATTTTCTCTACAGTTGTTTTATTTTATTTTTTTTTTTTAGGATTACAGTAACATTGGTATTTTAGGTTTGTATATTCTTCTAAAAGTGGGGTGTCTTAAAAGATGTGTATTCAGTAAAATGAACCCAAAAGGAAACTAAGAAAATACTCTAAATCTGCTCTTCAGCACTTGGAACGTGTTGTGCATGTGTTTAAATGAAGCATGGCTTTCTGTACTGTTGCTTTTCTTAAGTAGAAGATGAAGGGGGGGAAAAAACTCACGCATTAAGTAGTGTTTTCAGAAGCATGGTTGTGCAACTGCACAGTTCCTGAAACAACACCAAGATTACTGTAAACCATTTTGTCATTCGGAGCCCTAAATCTTCTCTCCCCTCCCCACTGAAATTTCAGATAGCCTGGCAGGGTATAGGGGGTGAGCTGTACACAACAGCTGAACTGTTGTGTAGCTGAACTTTTAGCAGTGGTGCTGCTAATCCAGGACCTTGTGGTTGGTCTCTCTTGCAGGGACATAGTAAAACTAATTTAAATGTTCTATTTAAAACATTTTTAGGGATCATCATTTCCACCTCCATCTGAATATGCTCCACCGCCGAATCCAAGCTCTGACCACCTTGTAGCTGCAAATCCATTTGATGACAACTATAATACTGTGTCTTATAAACCACTTCCTTCAGGAAATCCCTATTTCAGTAATCCCGGTTATCCTGGCTTTGGAGGCTATAACACTTTCAGAATGCCACCTCACATGCTGCCCAGAGTGTCCTCGCCATATGGTGGTTCTTACTCCCTCAGAAACCAACCACACCCCCTTCCTCAAAACCCGGTAGGAATGGGTTTTAGCCGACCCCACTCTTTTGGCTTTGGCCCACACGATAACCCAAGTTTTGGGAATCAACCACCGTATAGCAGCGGTCAGATAAATCAAAATGTCAGTATGCCTGGTCAGCATTTCAGACCAAATCCTGGTGAGAACTTCGGCCATTCTGGACAGATACCTCACCCTGATGTGCCAGCTAACTTTGGTCCTGGAAACAATCCAAATTTCCCAAATTCTCAGCTGGAGTCGAACCATTCCTTTGTTCCTCCACCAAACACCTACAACCAGGCAAAATCATCAGCACAAAAGCAAGACTTTAGTCAAGGTGCAAGCAAAGCATCCAGCCAGAACACTGCTGCTCATCAGCACCATCACAGGACAGAGGACGTTGTGAGTCAAGGTAACAGTGACCTAAAAAATGTCACGCGAAACAATGTGGTAAATCAGGATAATAGCCATGCCAATAGCGCTGATAACACTAATGCTGGTCATTCAAATGGGACGCAGAGTAAGTCCCGCCAGCCTCGAGGTACCGCTGAAGGATGCAATTCTGAAAAAAGCAGCAAAACTCCCCTTCATCCCAGTCGTCATGGTCACTCATCCTCTGAGCCGGTCTATCCATGTGGAATTTGTACTCATGAAGTTAACGATGACCAGGATGCCATCCTGTGTGAAGCCTCTTGTCAGAAATGGTTTCATCGAATCTGTACAGGCATGACTGAGTCAGCATATGGCCTTCTTACAGCAGAAGCATCCGCAGTGTGGGGCTGTGATACGTGTATGGCTGACAAAGATGTCCAGCTAATGCGCACAAGGGAGACTGCAGGACCACCCGCACTGAATACGGACGGCTAACACCGTAAATTGGTGGTCGTGTTTGAAATACTTGCTCCGAAGATCTGGTTGCGAATTGGGTACTTCACTTTCTGCAGACAATCGGTTGTGTTTGATTGCTATCATCTTTTTTTCCCCCAATCTATTTTTGTTCATTAAGTTCCATCTCAGCTTTTGTACTCTTAGTTGTATGTGTGCAAATATTTTACAACGTGGAATACTTTCTGTTTCTGATTAAACTGTAAAACATAACTGACAACTGATCAGAAGTAGGATGTGAATTGACGACTTTATTGAAGGCAAAAATGTGCCTGTATGAATAGCCTCTAATTTGCTAGTATTAACGTGTTACCTAACACTAGCATTTGATACTTGGTTTTAATGGTACTATGTGTGCAAGTACTCACTGCATTTTTTTATTTTTTTGGTGAATGTCCATTACTGATATTCTTGCTATCATGCTATCTAGTCCAGGAGTTGGACTTGATGATCCTTATGGGTCCCTTCCAGCTCGAGATATTCTATGATCTTTTCTTTGATTATAGTGGAGATGGCATGGAGGAATGCGCAGTGCTAAATGTTTTTAATTTTAGAATAAATACAGGGGATTTCATATGTGCTTTTTCTTATTTTTGCAGTAGAGCATTAACATGATTCTAAAATCAATGATTTCATGCTTAGTAACACAATGAAACCCACTAAGTCTTACTTGGTATTTCCTTCAAAAGGCAATGATCTCTTTACTTCTCAGCAAATACTTGCTGAGAACTCTTACTAGGTCTTGCAGTATTGGAAATAGTTGCAAACTATGATTACATTGGAACAAGTTAGATCAAGTTTACAAAGTCCAGTGCTTTAAATCTAGAGAATACCAAAACTAGGGTTGCAGATGTAACCTTAATTAACTTATCTTAAGCACATATATTAGGATATAGTCCCTGTGCAGTTGTGCACCTCTCGTTCATCCTGTCTTATTGGTGGTCCTAGTCTCCAGCCTCAGTGCTGCCTGAAGATTGAGAAGGAATTTACGCAGGGTAAGTCCTGCCCATCTCCTGTGGCTGCTCGGTCATCCTGAGCTTACACAGTCCACTTGGCAAGAAGAAGGGTGCGAGGCAATGGAGCGTGCTTAGCACAGACTCTGAACTACAAGACAATTTCACCAGCAAAGTCATAACACTGAGTTCCCAACACTGCCTCAGCCAGTCTTGCAACTTCACGGGGACAGAAAATCGAGGCTGAAGACAAATACAACTCTCACATCAGGTGAGTTTAGCTCACATCATGAGCTAGCAAGCAGAAATTTAGCATTTTTTCTAAACTTGAGATCCTACTGATAAGTATGAATGGCACTAGAGCTTCATGTTTGACTATAAGCATTTTCTTTTTATATGGATAATTTGATATTATTCTTGATTTCAGAAATACCCCCACTCTTTTTTTTTTTTTTTTTTAACGTGGGGAAACAACTAGCCTTGAACACTTGGGCCTTAGCAGGGTGCTAAAGTTGCATATGCAATTGAAAATGAGCATTAATGTAGAGAAGAATGTTATTTTAACTTAATAAAAAGTGGTACTGTAATAATTGTCTGTAATACTCACCACTGTGCTGGAAACTTAATTGGTGATTGTTTGAAAACTAGATCATAAGCCAAACGTTACAGGTACTGTTTCCTTAATGTAATAGGAGGTGTTCAGATCTGTGGTGATGAATGGTGCAGGAGCCTATGTAGAATATAAGCAGCTATATTTAAAGGCTCTTTTTACGGTAAGTTATGTGAATGAATGAAAAGTAAGGCCTGTCTGCTACTTTACCATTGTGTCGATTTTTAAATGGGCTCTGCTGCGGTACTGTCCTGGGAGACACTCCACAGATGTACATAACTGTCCTTTTATTTTAATACTGAAAACATTTTTATACCTTTTTACTGGAGCAGTGTAGCATTGCTCTCCTTTTCTGTAATGCCTCTCATCAACAAAAAGGAAATGTTCAAAGTGTAAATGACAGTTCATATCTTGAGGATTTCTTGTACTGTGATGTAAAGAAAGTGTAAGGCAGATCCAGAGCTCCTGTTTTCAGCACTATTTGTTTTGTTTAGTACAGAGACTAAACTTTGTTTTATTTTGTTAGAGGTGTGATGGTAAAACCAACCAAACAAGCGAATAAAAACAACAGCAAAAAACCAACCTCAGTTACAAGAGTTGTCATCTTCGGTAGGTTTCCTAATGACTGTCTGACTGTTAAAATTTACTTTTGGCATTTGAAGTAGAAATTAAACCAAACTTTGTTTAGATAAATTGTTTCCTAGAGGAACAAATCAAATCTCTGCAACAATTTCCACTGTGAAGTTTGTGGAGCTAGCTCAGACTTAGAGCAATGTAAATGAAATCAAAACTTTGCTCAGTGACTGAAAGTTCAACAGAAGCTCCCGTGATGATGTTATCCATGTAGGCAGTTCACAATGCCCTTCCGAATGGGAGATGTTTGGGGCAGTTATTCTCAGACGCCCAGTTAATGTTACAACATTTTGGAGCAGACGTACTTAAAATAGCCATGTAATGCTTGAAGTCTCTTCCCTCAGTCCTGATTCAAGTTAGGCAAGTGTTTTGTATACAAGTTAGCAAGACATTGTAAGAACACTGTATTTAAATTCTAAACTTCTACTGGAAAATAATTTTATGAGTCTTTAAATCATATATCTGTGAAACTTACTCTGACAGATTATTTCACTTTTCCTAAACTGGTACCATGTTGGGCTTGTAACCCACTGCATTTTCTGTATTAACCTGCACATTCAAGGCGTTAGCAAATGGCAGTTTAAAAACAAAAAATAAAAATGAGCAACAAAATCAAACTTGTTATCATACTGATCACAGAGAGAGGGCTGATGAGGATCTCAGAAAGTCATCTGGCCAATATATTTACCCTATTGATACGCTCTTGGCATACCTGGACTTTTTACCTAGAGAGAGTTATACTTTGTTTCTTCTCTGCATGTATTGGCTAGTAGTAGTTTATGTACAGGGAAAACAACAATCATGCTTTAATAGTAAACTACTAGGAAAATGTCAGCTGGTTAGAATTAGAAATTAGTTATAGAAGGGGGGGAGGGCTGGTTAGAATAGGTGAGTTTTTTTTTTTGTAATACTCTACATGGAAACAATTTGTATTGAACTATCGTGATTTTTTCATTATTAGTGATTTAGACTACTGGTGCTGCACACCAAAATATCGCAAAGATTTTGTAAGTCTTACAAACCTCAACATTTTGTGGGAAAGGTCTGTGCCCTTTTTAAATAGCTCATCACATTCAGAAATGCAGCCTATACTTATGAAAATGTGTGTTTTTTTTTTTTTTTTTTTTTTTCCCTCCTAGGCTGAAATAACTAGGTGTAAACAGGCCTAAACTGCCCTTAATACTTAGTTCTTGCCAGAGACCAGTTTTAAATAACAACAACAAAAATACTATCTTTCAAATACTTTATTGCTGTTAGGGTGTGTATAGGCTAGAGAGTAGGTATCGCGAATCTGGTTTCTGGCTGGTTCACTGATTGCTTCGGCAGCTTGAGACAAACAGGCTGGCTGTTTGTGCCGCAGTCTCTTCTTTCAGAGGACTGGACTAATGATTATTTCTGAAGGTTGTTTAGAGGCCTAATTATTATTTGAAATTTTCAGATAAAGGAGACAAAAGTGATAAGGTTTTTCTCTGTTTAAAACAAAAATATAATGCTGGGGGCTCTTCAAAAATGAATATACTTTGTGACTTTTAAATTTATTTTTTGTCTAAGAACCAATTTTGTAAGTATGTTTTTCAGGCTTAGCTTCAAGTATGTGATGAAGTCAGTGGAACTGCATGCACAAAGTCAAGAACATTTCAGAGCTTTTGCAGTTCTGGTCCTCTGTTTATAAGCGAAACGCTTTTTACGGTTTGAGATTTTTACAAAATCAACGGTGTTCAAATGTAGCACCTCTTTAACATTTGTCTTTGATTGCAACTTAATATGATAACACATCTGCATTAAATATGTCCCTTTCATTTTATATATAAGCATTGCCTGCCAGTAAAAGTATTGGTGTAACATTGTTAAAAGAGGAAGTCATGCTTCTTATCATGTTGTATGTGACATAAATGACTGTTTCATATTAAAACTAATCTTTCCTTATGTACTGCTTAAATATACCTGTTTTGGGAATATCAGTTCAGTACTTTTATACGATCTTGAATGTGTTCCACATTGGTGACGACATGTATTTTTGCAACAACTTTTTTGTTTCAATTTTAAATTAGAGCATGTCTAAAGCAATACATGCATTAGTGCTGTGGTGTGTGGCAAAGTTAATGTATGTAATTCAAATTGGAAAAGAGTTTCCAGACTTTGTCCAACATTAACCCTGTGGCGAGGGATTAAATTACTATGTAATACAAATTATTTCATATCATGATGTGTTTTAAGCTACTCTATGAAGTATGTGATACATTATTGTTTATGGATTGGTAGCTGGCCTGGTATCTTGCATAGAATGAGGTATGATAGATGGTAGCAGTTCATGATAATTAAAACAGACTACGTTTCACCACATGCTGCACTTACGTGCATTGTCCTCCTGTTACTGTAACTATTAGCATGAATTCCTTGATGGTATCCACTGACAAATGGGTGAACGTGTAGGTAGTAAGCTGATGGGTGTGAAAATCCTATTCTGACGCTCTTTACTTGGATTACAAAACATGATTTATTTTTTTTAATCTGTTGGATGTGATTAGATATATGCAGGAAGATGTAGAACTGGATGTACTTTAAAGTTATTCTGCAATGACTAAGTTTTGTCTGAAGCTTTCTATATTAGAATAGACTCTTCCTTAAATTTGGAAAATTAAGTGTACTTAGCAGAACTTTCAAGGCAATATAACTGTCCTACACTACGTACTGAGTTATGCACATTCACTTCTTTGTATGGAATGCCTCCAATTTCTTGTTGCTTTATATGGAAATAAAGGGTCTCTTTAGTGCCCTAGTGTTGTGTGTCATCACTTCTGAGATAATAAATTCTGAATGGTGTTCAGCTATAGGCAGCACCTCTAAGGGGCTGAAAGTATTCAGTGTTGCCCTGAGCCATTTCTGAACCAGGGAACTTATACCAAGACCATACGGAGCACCTATTTTTGTATTGTTTACTGTACACGATGAATTATCCTTTTCATGTTCAAACTGTGTATCTCAGAATAATTTTTGATCCAGCCTCACCTTTTTCCTCAGAGGTATGCTCACTGTATTTCAGGAATTGCTGTATTGGAGACAGTTCAGGGTTGGAGGCATGAGAGGTGTTGCCTTTATTCCTGGAGACTCTTATCATCTGCTAAAGGATGGTCTAAATCTGAATTTCCATGTAACTTGAGGAGGGCAAGCGCTTAATATATTTGTTCTTTTATTTCCTTTTTTTTTTTTTTTTTTTTTCCTGAAATGTGTAGTTGTTGAGGGATTTTTACTTGAAAGACCCATCCTTCAAGCCTTTGTATATGGCCTTTACAGCAGATGCTGTGTTCTGACTTGGACTTTTCTGACCATATTTTCCTTACAGAGATATTTATTTTTTTCCAAAAATGAGTTGAAAAAGGCAAGTTACTGATCTACTGCCATCCAAGCACTGCAAAATGTGAGCTAATTAAGGTTGTTGACGTTATTTTTAAAAATAATGATGTGGTATTTGACCCTTTAGAAGAACAGTTATAAGAAACTGAATCAAGTGTTCTTGGAAAATGTGTATGGTAGATTTTTGTCCAGCACTGTATGTAACTTTGCTTTCTGTTGTCTGGTTTCAGTTTCTTTTAAAATAAAGTTTTTTTTTGTGTGTGTGTGTGTGTCTGGGGAAATTGCCTTTGGATTTATGAAGATGATGTAATGCATAAGTTAACTCTTCAAATGTTTTGCCTGGGAGAATGCATTTGGATTGGGCATAATCCTGCAAGAAACAGTGCAAGATCAAAAAAGGCAGCTTCTGCCTCTATTAGAGAAGTCTGCTGTTCTCTAGAGGCATTAATCTGAATTAACTTCAAAGCAGCTTAGAAAAGGTCTTGCACCATGAACCCTGTTATTTCTTGAAGGAAGGCTCAGGTGTCATGTGCCTGAATAGATGTGATTTTTTTTTTTCCGCTTTTGGGAAGAGATTATGCAAAGAATTATTCCAATTAATAACATTCTTACTAAGTTATGCAATTTTTTTTCTGCTGACATGTCAGAACTAACACATAAGAAATCAGTACCTTAACAATGATCCTTAGAAGCAGTGGTGTGGGTTGTCCTAAGCCCCACACTGAAAACAGTTCTCTTTCTAAAAAATAGCGATGAGAGAAGTGGGAAAGAATTTTTTTGGGGGGGAATTATCTAATAAATTAGATAAGAAAATGGAGAATATTACAAATATATTTTTTAAGCTTCCAAAGCCATTAGCAATGAAATAAACTCTCCTGGAATATATTAATATATTAGAAACTAGAAGGCCCAGAGTAATACCACTAAGATTTGATGGGAATACAAATCTCCATCCTTCAGAGCACAGGAAATAGGAATTTAAAGTTTTCCAGGGAACATTTAATCTCTTCCTCGCTCACTACAATGCTTCTTGCACTTTTGACTGATAAATTAGTAACAGCAGAAGAAAGATCCTGAATGGACCTCTCTTCTAGTTTATTTTGCAAGTGTCACAGCTCAGTCATTCATCCAAGCAAGCTAGCAATGGGGAATGTCTGTGACACAGGTGGTGGTTTTATAGATACTTATCAATACAACACTAGTAAGGGGGGTGGGAGATTTTTTTTTAACATACTGAAGCTATTTTGTGTAACTTAAGAAGTTCAATTACTGGAAAACGTACCTATGGCATTTATTGTAAGTTGTGTATGCGTAATGTCTTATTGCTGGCAGGAATAAATAATAAGCTGCTTCATTTCAGTATATTCTCTGTGATTAAACTAAAAATGACAGCTGGATGACCAAAGCAGAAGGCCAGCACTCCACAAATGTAAGACTTACCTGTGAGCGGACTCTACAAAGCTGAAGAGTGCATTCGGGACACCACAGCTACGTTCTGCATGGTAGGGGGTTTTGAATCGCTGTTACATTAAAATCGTCCTGTCCAATGCTGCTCTTCCAATACCATGATTTTAAAACAGCAAGCAAAGTGGTTTTTTGTTTGTTTGTTTTCAGGTTACATGTACCAAAACTTCCTCAAGTATTTTGGCTTCAGATTAAATCTTTTTCCTCCTGTACTTCTGAATGCTCTTGCAATGGAATTTAATTCCGATTCCTGTTGCTGATACCAGATGTGAAACTGGACCCCGATGATACCGGTCTGGGTGAATGAAGCTGGAGCCTGTCCTAGAGATCATATTAATTATTGTGGCTTTCTTGCTCCGAAGAAGTTTTTAAACCTTTGTGGTGCCTATTTGTATGTTGGAAGGATGAAGAACCACGGTTGTCTTTTAATATTAACTGCTACCCTTTGATCGCTCCTTTGGAATGTAGCTAATAAAACATGAAAATTGGCTCTGCAGCGTTACACGTCAGAAACCTGAACTAGCGCGGCTGCTCTTAAACTTGGAATTTCGGGGGAAATTCCGTGTGGAAACGGGCCCGAGGCGAGGCTTCCCGGCCGCGGGGACTACAACTCCCAGCATGCGCCGCGCCCCGCTCTCCCCGGCGTGCGGTTGGCTGAGGCGGCGGTGGGCCTGCCGGCGCCTCCCGCGGGCGGCGAGGGAGCGCCGGAAGCGCTCTCGGGGAGCCCCGGCAGCTCTCGGCCTCCCCCCGCGAGGCGCGGGGCGGCCTGCCGGCGGGCGGCGCCATGCCGCTGTGGCTGCGGGAGCGCAGCTGGCGGCAGAGCGGCTCCGCCGTCTTCCTCTCGCTGCCCGTGCCCGGCGTGCGGGTCACCGCCGCCAACATCTTCTGCACCGACCGCTACCTCAAGGTGGGGCGGCGGCGCGTCAGGCGTTTCACAGCGCTGTCGGAAAGCGCGGGCTCGGTGTGCGGTGGCTGCGCCGCCGGGGGCACGGTTGTCTGTAACCTTTAACCCGGGATCCCCCTTTGTGCGCCCCAGGCTGCTAAAACCTGAGGAGCTGTCCCTCCGTGCAGGCTTTCCCTGCCCGGCACAGATCGCTGCCTTCCCTAGACGCGGCTCTTTATGCTGTCGAAATAATTACAGGTTGGAGGTCTGCTTCCGTCTCAGTGCTAAGCAACAAACTGTTTCCATCTCTTTTATTTGCTCCAATGGGAGCTAAAACCTCGGTGTGGCATACTAAGCAAACCAGCCCCATCAGTGTTTCCCGAGGCTTGCTGTGTGCCTGCACTGAGGACGTTGGCTCTCTGGTAATTCGTAGCAAATTGAAGTATTAGGACACGTTCGTTGATTGTATTTTTATAGGTCAGCGTTCCTCCCTTTTTATTTGAAGCCATCTTGTACGCTCCTATTGATGACACAAAGAGCACAGCAAAGATTGGAAATGGCATGGTGTTCTTCACTTTGTATAAAAAGGAGGTGGGCCTGTGGGATTCCCTGACTCTAGAGAATGGTAAGCTTTCCCTCGTGAAAAATAAGTTGCGTTTACAGAACCCAACTTGTGCCAAAATACGAGCTTTACTGCTCTTCCAACTATATTATTTGGTCTAGAAAAATATTACCTTTTACCTTCGTGGCTTTTCCTGTGTATCAGGAACTTTCAGAAATCGTATGAACTCTAATCTGTCACTGAAAAGTACGGTGCCAGTTGGGGATATTATAACTAATTTATTCTGAATTACCTCCTGCTCCTTCATAGGAAATTGCAGGTGGTCTTTGTGGTTTTACTAGTTACACACTGACCTTCAAAATCAGCTGTTGGAGTTGAAGTGCTGAAGTGGTCTGCTGAAGTACTGAGAAGAGAGAAACGACTAGAAAAGGCAGTTTTGGAGAAAAAAAATGCTCTAACTTTACAGTGCAAGCTAAATTAAATTATGGTGTTCATTGTCAGTTCTCGTCTATTTTTTTTTAACAAGGAATGTCAGAACATTGACTATCGTGAGCACAAAACAAAGTTTCTGATAAAACTTACATTGAGGGTTTAAGCAAATCTCAGATTTTCTTGTTAAGAGATGGACTTGATAAAGACTGCTTTGTGGATTTTGGGAAGTTACGTTTTCTTAGATAAAGCGAAAAGAGGATTTCTGTTTTTACGAACATGGTATGTAGCAGTAAAACTTTGGGCCTAAATTTCTAAAATTATTTTTTGTTTGTTTTAAGCTAGTAAGGAGGAACTGCAATATCTAAGAGAGAATGCTGTTCTAAAAGCCCATGAAAAGGCAAAAGAGGAGGCAGAAGCAAAAAAAGTTATAAAACAAGAACATAAAAAATATGCTTTGGAGGCCACAATGAAGGTAAATTTGGAAAAATCTCTGTCATACATGTAAACATAATTAATTGCCAATGAATCTGGCAGCTGCTTTGTTAAATGTACCTTAAACATGTAAGAAGTACTAATTTTTATTACAGCGGTAGAGAATCTTACTTCAATTTGCACTTAAAACATATCTACTACCATATGAAAATGATATAGAAAAAATACTAAGAAGTTGTCATTTTCTATTAATATTTCTCATGAAAAATTTGGTGAGGAATTTAGTTTTTTGTCAGTTGAAAGGAGACAATAATAACATGGCAAAATGTTAATCTTTTGTGGCCTCTGCAACAGCACAAGTGTTTGGTCATTTGTTGCTGACAGAAATGTGTATGTATAAAAACTCTTACTTATTCTTTCTTGTTCTGTATCAGATGTTCACTGCTGTTATTTTTTGTATGTGCTATTTTTGTTCTGCATTTTGTGTGTATTTTAAGACACTTTTTTTTTTTCCTTAAATGTATATAAAAAGTCTGGTAACTTCATTTGTGTTTAAATGAACTTTTAAAGGTATGCAATGAACTTCTAAGGTTGCATATGTAATTTCAACTAAAGTAATGTGCAGTTAATAACTTTCTCAGCTGAAAGGCTGTATCTATTCCTTGTATGTAATAACTCCAAAGAGAAGTGGAGAGAGAAGAAATAATGCATTAAAGTGAAGGTCTGTGTTTGCGTTTCTGTATTTATATGTGTTTTATATGTGTATACATGTGTGTTTTCCAGAGTTGAAATATAGCTAGGATATTGAAGCTAAAGTTTGGTTAATGAACAGTGAAGTGTCATCTTCTAGAATCGCTGGTAATGAGGGCCTCATCAGAAGGCACTTCCTACCTCTCGTAATAAAGTAACCACTATCATTATTGAATCAGAGGCAGGAAGAGCTTTATCATCAAGTACAATAAAGCAGTCCAAGTAGATTTAAAAAAAAAAAAAAGTGTTGTTTTTTCAGAATAAAGAAGATATGTGAACAGCATTCTTTTGTGTGGTGAACCAAAATTAACTCTGCAGACAACAGGAAAACCTACCAAAGGTTTATTTGTTGATATTTTATCTTCAAATTATAAATAAGACTTTATTTTTGACTGTTTTGGGACCATACACCTACATAGTGGTAGTAAAATAGTTAAAACTTAAGACTTCTTGTAAAAGCTAATTAGAAATCTTTCATAATTATTTTTAAGTGGCTTTCATAGCTCTGCTTGTGGGGTCATACTAATGGTGATGATGCGCTTCGGAAATGAAACTGGGAAAATAATGGTAATTTTTACTCAGTTCTCTTATTATTGGATGCTACATATCCCAGTTTTATCTTTCAAACAGCTAGAAGAAGCAGAAAGAAAAAGAATTGAAGAGCTGAAAGAACAGGAGCGGCAGAAAGTCACTAAGGAGTTGGAGTTGTGGAAAAATCAGCAGAAAGATCTTGAGAATCCAAAGAAGGTACAAAAAGAAGAGCAACTACATGGAGAAACAGAGCAACTAAAGGAAAAGAAAAAGGAAAAAGTTAACAAAACTAACATTCCTAGTGAAGAAACTTTGAAGGCCAGCCTCAGACCTACAAAAGGTGGTATTATTGGGATGTGTTTTATCAATCTTCAGTGTGTGGATGTAGCGTTATTCCTGGATGTTTCTAGTTTATCATTTATCTTTGTGTCCACCATACTGAATTAATTCTTCTGTTTTGTAGTTATTTTTGTGTCTTTATTTTCTTGTGATTGTTGAGCAATACCATGCGAGTTCTTAGCGCTCATTTCAGTCCTTGGAAATAAAAGGGCAAGTTTTGCAGCAGGCTTTAGGGAAGTAGAACAGGAAGTCTTTCTAATAGTGTGGTGCAAAGTTTCTGAGAGTGGAGTTCATGTTACCACTATGGCATCCAACTGCTAGTTTTCATAGAAGCAGGCAGTCTGCTTTAACTCTGTCCCATGCCTTGGTCCTACAGAGAGACAGTAGTGAACGAGATCAAGAGAAAATTGTTCTTTCTTGTTTTGTTTGTATTGCACTTGCCCCAGCAGAGGGTCGTGTAAGTGAAAGAGGTGGTGGTGGTGTAAGCAGAATGTATGTTCATTTGTGCCAGACAATGTAGTCAGTAACAGATTGCATGACATACAGCAAGAATAAACAGTGTTCGAAACTTTTCTTCAAAAGAACAAGTCCAAACTTTTGCCATGCTATTATTAGAGATTTATTGCTGACAAGCAGAATTAATAAATTAGGAATTTGGTAGAAAAACAGGAAAAAGTCCTTTTGCTTCATTTTTCATTTCCAGTACTCCAATTCTCTTTGTAGGTCGTGGTTCCCATAGTATGTTTTCAGAAAATTTAAAGGAAGAGCAACTACCAGCTCCTCGATCTTCTGGTACAATTAAAATCAACTTCACGTCACGAGTTTTTCCTACAGCCCTACGAGAATCTCGTGTAGCAGAAGAGGAGGAGGTAAAGATTGTTCTTTTTTTAGTTTGGTGCTTCTGTTATCTTCCAAGACAGTGAATTATTAGTGTTTATTCAGGAAGTTGACAAAAATATTACCTGTACAACGTTATCAGCAGCCAAAGAGTACTGTCTTATTTAAATCTTAATTTAAATAAAATATATATTAAAGATAGATATTTTCACTGAAAGTGATTGTGGTAAAGGTTTCTTCTTCTTTTTTTTTTTTTTTTAAATGCAATATTAATTGAATTCCATGTAGTACAAGATTTGAAATTTCTTTATACTTAATGTTTCTTAAGTTCTGTCTTCTTAAAAAGAAGCTCACAGAAGCTTACAGAGTCTCTAAAAGAGCTTTATTGAGTATATACTAGTAATGGAGTAACCTTACTTATCACATAGCAATATTTGGGGAAAGTAGGAAAATCTTCTTGGCTTCCATGATTAAATATTTCTCTCTGTCCAAAATAAATGACAAAGAGAACTCTTTTGATAGGACTGAGTGAATAGACAAAAGCAAAACTTAAATTCTACTTCAAAAATAATACTTGTTCATTGTATATTAAAAGTGGCTACATAAACAAGCAGAAGCGCGAAGATTAATAAGTGCTGATTTGTCTGAGCTGGAAGACTTAAAAGAAGAGGAGAAGAATCCAGACTGGTTAAAGGACAAAGGAAAGTAAGTTAGATTCCGTGTGAAGGCTTATTTAAAATGAAATAGGCAACCACAGTCACATAAATCACTTTAAAAATCAGTCATGTGAATGCATAGTAGTGTTCATTCACCTTTTAGTGATCTTCATCGCTTTTAGGCAGTGTCTGTTTTTGCAGAGCTGTGTGTTGATATGCGTGTTGATATTCTGAGCATTCAGTTTGACTGAACTTCACCTATGTTGTTCTCAGAATAGGTTATGACTGACCAAGCTGCTAAAGTTTCAGTTAAAAAAAAAAATGTTGCTAACAATAAATAGGTATTTATTTCACGATGCATCACCTTAATTAAATTACGTTTCACTTCTTGTTCTATACTTAGCAAAATGTTTGCAACAGGAAACTATCTTGCAGCTGTAAATGCATATAACCTTGCAGTCCGGCTAAACAATAAGCTTCCACTACTGTATCTGAATCGTGCTGCTTGCCATCTTAAACTGAGGAATTTACACAAAGCCATTGAAGATTCCTCTAAGGTATAAATATAGAAGTTCTCAGGCTGTTTTCTTACACATGATTGTGATTTACTACTGGGATGCTTCTGTTTCAAGCAGATCTGTAAATAAGTATTAGTGTAATTCAAAATTTTTAAATTCAGAATTGATATTACGATGCTGATTTACTCAGCACACATTTATTTACTGGTAAAATGTTAAAGGAATACCTGCACTTGGAAAAAAAAAGACAATTTTGAGCAGGAAAGGTGTAGAATATACACAAATACCCATTGTATTATGTTATGTTCTTCATTTGGTGGGAAGAAGGAAAGGGTGATGGTAGTGATGACAGAGACACCTTAAAAACAACAGACATTTTTAAAGAAGGGCTGGATCATCTCTATTAGCATCTCTTTTTTTTTTCTCTTGTGCAATGAGAGGGGAGTGACCTCAAATGATAGCTGACAAAATTTGGAGAAAGCTGTTCCAGAATTATTGTCTTTTGAACTAATAAGTCTTGAGGCTTGAAGCCCCTCCCCCCCTTTTTTTTTTCAGAGTAACTGGTGCTGCAACATGTGATTTTTTTGTTTGTTTGTTTGTAGCATAATAGGCGATACCATTTATGAAAATAAAATACATTATTTGAATAAACGTTTAGCATAGGATGTTTGAGTTTTTAGCCATGGCACTGTATTTACCAAACTATGAGACAGCAGATAGGAATCTGAGCAATGAGATTCACAAGCTGTATAATTACACATGAATAGTTACTTGGTAAGTGAAAAGACTGTGTAAAAAACAAACCAGAGTTATGGAAAATTATGGAAAATCTACCTCTAAATATTTCTGCTATTTTTGTTTGTAAAGGCACTAGAATTGCTCATACCACCTGTTCCTGATAATGAGAATGCTCGAGTGAAAGCATATGTGAGACGTGGTACAGCCTTTTGTCAGCTGGAATTATATGCTGAAGGTAAGACTTTGATTTTATGAACACACACATGGATTAATACTGACAAGCAAGTAATTCTGTTCAGCTCAATGAGACTGCACGTGTCTTTACTATTATTTTTTTTTTAGGAAAGACATTAAAGGAAGCCTATGCCATCTCTCTTTTTGTTATGAACATTTATACCTTAATTTTATTTTTTTTTTAAGTGTACTGGCTAATTGCAATTCCACTCTTTTTTTTTTTTTTTTATACATGTTTTAGGAAAATTGGTTTTACTCCTAACGTAAGCAGTACAAATAAGTTTCTCCACGGAGGAAAACGCTTTAGTGAGTTACGTATCCTCCCTTTGGTCTGCTGGTAGTCATTCTTTTTGTGCACAATGGCTGACTCTTGACTGTGGTAACTTGGTGGCCATGGAAGGTGTTATTGTAGAGTGAATGAAAGGCATTCAAATGTGGAATGCAAACTCACGTGAAACTAGATTGCACAAGTTCTTTAGCTTGTGAAGTAATGTTTTATTGGTTTTGAGATTATAGTATTAGCAACCATAGAATATACTGACTTAAAATAACCTGAAATATTTCCAAAATATTTGCTTGTGAACTGTGTAGTAACATAACCTGTGTTGACCAGCAAGTTGTTTCATCAGGTATGTGTGATCTTTGTGACGGTATCTGAATTAAGTGTCCCTCTCAGGTTGGCTTTGTAAGGCAAAGTTACAAGTGAAAGATTGTAATAAGAACTAAAGAATATTCAAAATGTCAATGTAGAGCTTTTCCCAGTTCTTACCTTTTTTCGCCCAGGAATCTCTTTGTTGTTTCCTTTCAATTTTATTTGCACTTGGAAACCTTATTTAAAAAAAAAAGATAAGTGAGGATTTATGTAATTTATTTAATTAATTCCTCTACTTATGTGGTGTTTTTTTTTGAGCTATCTTATTCACAGTTCATGTATTTTCTTCTTGTTTTCATGCACATTCATTCTGTCATTCAGTTTTTGTCTTCTGCAGAACACTTTTGAACACTCCCCTCCTCTGTAATTCCTCTATCCAGTATGCTTATTTTTTTTTTAATTTAGACTGATTCTGATGTAGATTGGGTAGAAGTGCTCATTTGTCTATTTATTAACTGAATGGCACGTTTTCAACAACTGCACGACTGTCTGCGGGTAGGAGCCCTAAACTTCAAAAAGTCTTTACACAAAAGAAAGCAGTTAGTTGATGTGCGTGTATGCACAGCTGTGTGAATGAGCGGCTCTGTTTTCATATTTTGGTATCTGAAAATATGTACTAGTGATGTTTCCACTAAAATGTTTTTAATAATATAAGCAAGATATAAATTTGATTTACTGATGAAAGTAAATCCTATTGTCATTCTGATCTGTCTTGCTCAACAGCAAAACTCAAGAGCAATACTTTATGCAGGTGACTGGGAAAAGTTACTTCCAGTTAGTTGCTAAAGAGGAAAACACTCTTGCATTAATGACTGACATTCTTATAAATGTGTCCATATTAGGTCTCCAGGATTACGAAGCAGCTCTCAAGATTGATCCTAAAAATAGAACTATAGAAAAAGATGCAGAGAAGATTCGACACATAATTCAAGGAACAATGCAAAATTCATAAAAAAAATCAAAATTAAGGAGGAACTTTTTGAGAGAGGTGCCTTTTGAGGGCATCAGAAGGAGCCTTAGTTCATGTTCCCTTTGATATGTTGTTAACTAGACATTTTTTTGTTTCACTTGGAGCACTGACAGAATTTATAGAATTTATAGAAGATCAGATATATGAATTAATATTTTTTGCAGGTGTGGTACTATAACAAATACAATTAGATATACTGTATATCCTTTTGATACGGAGTTGTCATGTGTTTGCTTTCTGTGATGTGTTGGTTAGGCTGAATAATAAAACATACATTTTGTACTCGATGGCAGGTGTTGCTTCCAGTTGCTTGGCTGAGGGCCTTGAGAGAAGTGTTGAGCTCAGTCGGAAATGTCTGGGGTAGTTGCCGTGCCGTCTTTCTACTGCTACCTACTGCATTGCAAGGGAAGGAGGTGGATACTTCATTTATGGCAGTTGAAAGGAGGGCAGTGCAGGAATTTCAGTGTCTCGGTTGGTTGTAATGCTCTACTTGCCAAAATACAGCTACTGTCTTTCATATAATCACTGAGAGGAAGCGGGGGGGGCTAAGGAAGAGAGTCACTGGCAAAGTGAAGAAGAAATTACAAAGCAGGCGCTGATTATAAGTCCCTAATTATGTTCTGGTTTTGGAGTCTGTTAGAACAATTTGTATACATCTTTATAAGATATTTGTATTGCGGCGATTCGTAATAGTTACTGAAGGCTCTTTCTGATGTAGACAGACATGTTTTTCTACCGCTGTGAAAGACGCAGTGCCCTCTCCAGAGGACAGTTAGGGAAGCAGGTGTCTGGTGGTATGAATAGCACCGCCTTGTCTCATTTAATTACATGGGGAGCAAATGGATGTTAAACTTGGTAATTTCAACACCTGAGCAGGTGATACATGTACCATATCTAAGTCATATTTGTTATGTTGATATTAGTGTCCTGAGATGTAGGAATGTGGAGAATGACCTTAACTTTTAAAAGCAGAAAATACTTTAAGTAAACATAAACCTTCAGGTGAAATGACTCTTGCACTTAACTCTTTCTACACCCTTGAGTTACACATTTATGATACCGGTTTCAAAAGCTTTATTTTTACAGGTTTAGGTCTGATTCAGAGAAGTATATCATCAAACGTGCTACATCCTTTTTGATGCATCTTGTTCAACCCAGCAAAACCAAGATAAATCAAACATTTCAGTCATTCTGGGAATAACTGTCACTAACGAAGTCAGATTTCTTAAAGTTCAGTGTCTAGGCGAAGTCTGAGAAAATTGAGAGCCATTTTTACAGCGTATGCTGCAAATTGGGGTAGTCATATACCCTACTTCTGTCAATGGCAGTATTCAAGTAACCATCTTGAGATGACCCACAAGTGAGTAAGTGTTTTGTAAACGTTTGATCTACTGGATGGTAAGTACAGGGTAACATCTGTGAAGTAGGCGGTATAGCACCATATTCACTCGAAGTTGTTTTAAACAGTAAAACCTGAGGCTTTCTCAAAGAACTACTGGTCGTCAGCGCTCTGGGGTCCAGCATACAGGAAAACACAGGATTGCCGGGATTTGTGCAGACAGGCAGATGAGAAGATTGCTTTTTCCCAGTGTTGGGACTCAAGGGCGGCTTCTCAGCAGAAGTTGTCATCTTTCCCTGCTGAAGAAACAGATTTAACTCAGCCTTTCAAGTAACAGGGCAAAGCGTTTCAGATTTGTTACATGTTTGCGGGCAGAGCAAATGTTGCTCAAGGCATGCATTGAAATGCACGCACAGCGCGAGGAACTTAGCACTGCTAGCTTTTGACCTTATTTAGTAAACTCTGGGCAGTGATAAGTGTGCTCCCGCGGAGCATGTAGTAACACCGTTTGGATTTGCATCACTTTCTGCACTGGTGATGAGCGCAGAAGGTATTTTTATTATCCTTACTAATTAGTTGTCACGCAGAAGCGTGTAAACTTAGTGGATGGTTTGTTTTGTTTTTGGGCTTCCCAGGGGCACTCTAGGGGAAGGTGGGGGCTGCAGCAGAGCCCCAGCCCCCTCCCCGTGCCGGCGCGTTCATACACACGCACGTTTGTTTCCCTCCACTTCGTTCCCAGCCCGCTCCCCGCGCCTCTCGGGGCCCGGTCCTGTCCCCGGCCGCCCCCCGCCGCCCTCCTCCCCCGGGGCCGCCTCCCGCCGCCCCAGCCCCGCGCCCCCCAGGGCCCCGGCCCTCCCCTCACCGCCCGCCGGGGGCTCCGCGGTCTCGGCCCCGACCTCGATGGCGACGCCGCGTTGCCATAGCAGCGGCAGCCCGGGGGGCGCCGGCTGGGGGGCGGGGCCGGCGGCCGGCCGCGGTGCGTTTCGGGTACTGTAGTTCGCGGGGCGGCCGGGCGGCCGGGCCTCGGCGGGGCCCGGACTACACTCGCCGGCGTGCCCCGGG
>NC_048902.1:3093852-3122334 GCF_011077185.1 Oxyura jamaicensis | reverse complement strand
CGGCGGGGCCCGGACTACACTCGCCGGCGTGCCCCGGGGCGCCGCCGCCGCGCGCAGGCGCCGGCCCGGGCGGGTCGGTGTTGTTTTGTGGCGGCGTCACTGGCGGTGCGGCCGGCCCGGGCGGGCCGCGCTCAGGTAGGCGGCGGGGCCAGCGCCGGCGGTGCCCCAGCGGGCTCCAAGGGACGCTGGCTGCCCCCGGCCCGTGGCTCGGCGCGGCCCTCCCGGCCCGGGGCGGCAGGGCCGGTTTCCAGCCGGGGGCTCGGCCGTGTGCTGGGCTGGAGCCGCAGGTGCCTGCTGCTGGAGTCCGCCCGGCCGCGGGGGTAAACAGGCCGGGGGGTGCGGGGCGCGCCTGGGGAGCCTTTAAGCGTGGGGCCGCTGGTCTGCGCTCCGGGAGGGCTGAGGAGAAGGGGCTCCCGGCGCTGACTGTGCTTATCCGGGCTCGAGGGAAGCTTACAGGGCGTCGTTGCGGGAGTGGGGCGATCGGGGCCCTAGAACTTAGGCCCTGGTTTAAGCAGGGGTATAAAAAAACTTGAGCTGAAACTTTGTTTTGAAAACTAGTGGCAATAAAGATGTTTATTCTTCCCTTTTCCAATTCTTTCCTTGTGGCTCTGACGTGCAGGTGTGCCGTGCCCCTGTATCCTCCAGCTGGCCCTGCTGTTCCTGGGCTAGAGCCCATTAGCATCTCCTTGGTTGGGTAGTTGGTAGCTGTGCAGGCTTTGTCTGGTTTGTTTATTTATTTATTTATTTGTTTTAAATGTGGTTTCAGGACGATAGAGCTAAGAATACTCAGGATAGAGCTAAGAATACTCAGCGTCTGTGTGCTTGTAGGAGAAACACGTCCTGGCTTTCAGTGGATGTTTGTCACCTGGTGACAGAATACAAGCTGGGGAGGATCTGGGGAGTAGGACAGCTAGGCTGGGCTGGGTCTGGTCAGGCCCTTAAAGAAACAAATACAGCATTTGAGCTCAGATTTAGTTGTGACTTTGTAGGTTTTATTCATCTACAGAACTCAGCTGTTCAGATGTCGATTAAATTTCAGGAGCAGGGGTGCCTAATTATTATTCTGTTAAAGCTTTTCAGCCTGTTTTGATCTTTTGGAAGTAAATAATGATAAGTAACAAAATGCTTTACTTCTATGTTTGTAGGAATATAGCGACCCTAGAGATGCCTTTCAGTCTTGCATCTTGTTGTCTGTCATCGTTTGATAAATACTGCAGCCATACTGATCAACTCCATGATTTTGTCACTATTATTTTTATTCCATTCCTTTTCTTGCTTTTAAATCTTCTTGGAGATCGATCACCTGTATGCAGTTAACCCTGCAACATTAGTCAAATATTTTGGTTGAACACAAGATAAGTAACTCAAGGCTATTTACTGAGGGCAGCAAGCAGTACAAAATAACGATTGTTCGGCTGCTGGTCCCCGTGTTTGTCTCGAATATTTCTGTATTATGCAGTTTGCACGTGGCTATGTCCTGAAGCTGTGGTTTAGGAAGGGGGAAGACAGCTGCTGAATGGCTACATGGGAACCTGAGCCCGTGGTTGTGTATTCAGAGGAACTGGTTTTAAGCAGTGCTCCATTACCTGCCAGTCTGATCTGGACGGAGAGAGAGCTCCTGATGGCATTTGGGTGGACTTAGCCAGGGTCCCGGGTGGAGCACTGAGTTGGCTAAAGGGAGACAGACT
This sequence comes from Oxyura jamaicensis, assembly GCF_011077185.1. Lineage (NCBI taxonomy): Eukaryota > Metazoa > Chordata > Aves > Anseriformes > Anatidae > Oxyura > Oxyura jamaicensis. Next base: position 3,120,646 of record NC_048902.1, on the reverse strand, counting down.
TGACTATGTCTAGCACTGACCCTGCTCTTCCAAATGTGCCCTTTTCAGATTTATAAATGCAGTCCTGTCAACAGATACGTATTTTTTTTTTGTCTATGAAAGGAATTGGTATGGTTTTAATAAATAAGTAAGTAAAGCTTGATGTCCCCTAGCTGATATTCTAGGAAAAATGCTCATGAGGGAGGGGAAACCATCAAAGGGACAATGACAATGGTATTCAAATCAGGGCTTCAGAATGGAAATTCAGTTTCTCTGAAAGTTTGATACCTCTGTTGGTTGTTAACTGATGTGTTTGCGTTGTGGTCTTACCAGAAGCTTTTAGGTGTGAGAAATAAAGCAGATGTATCAAGTTGTCAGAATTCTCCGGAATATAGAAGCCTTATTGAACCATGATCTGCCTTGCTATTTTATTACTCCGGATGCATTATGTAACACAGAAGTGATAAGCTTCCTGTACTGGCTTTAAGACGTTTGTTTGTTTTTTTCCCTAATGATATAGCTATAACCAATTTTATTTAACAGCTTAACTTTGATTTTTTTTTTTTTAAAGAACAAGAAATGCATTAAGTTTCTTTTTGAAATCTGTTAAAGAACTTTGAAAAGTAATTAAACGTGTACCAATAACGGGTACTCTGTATTCCTCATCCAGGAGAATAGACAGGCAGATAGCTGCTGCCAGAAAGTTGGCCTGAAAATAATTAGTGAAGTCATCTAGTAGTCTCGTAGACAGTAAAATGTTTAGGAGTACTTGAAGAGAGTACAGAAACATTATTTTGCCCAGAAGTTGAAGAGAACTAGTTTCAAAAGATCCTAAATTAGTACCTCATCCAAAAAAAGCTGTTTTTCTTGAGTAAATTATAGTTCCTGTGCCTGTAACAATTTGAAAATGACTTCACCTACTGAAAGATGTCTTTAAGCAATGATGCTTCGGGCAAATTTTAAACTTAATTATTGATTTACTGGCTAGTGTTCCACATGTATTAGCTAGTCTAAGAGCTTTTTGGCTGCCTAAAGTAGGTATGTAGCAAGAAAAGCTGTATTTACCTCAAGCATAAATGATAATAGGGGGTATGTGCAAAATCATATATTTTTGGTCTAAATCGTATTCTTCTTTTTCCTCAATTTCAAAATAACAATGTGTGACTTAATGTGTAATGTTGTGTGATGACATGATTTTGGTTATTCCTTTTTTCTTTTTCAAGAGCACTGAAATTACATATCTTGCATGTTAAAAGAATCTACGTTTCTTTGCAGTGTGCTTTGAGAATGTCTGAAAATTCCAGTGACAGTGATTCATCCTGTGGCTGGACTGTCATCAATCACGAGGTACTTGATCTCAAATTAATTGAGTTCTGTCAATATAAGGCTGGCTGTGGAGTAAAAAATTGTTCCCATTTTGAAGTTCCTGTTTCTTTTTTGTAGGCCTTGCTTACCAACAGAGGATGTAGGAGAAAGTTTTATAAATAATAAAATAAAAACTGCTGTTTCAAAATGTGTATGCTTTATTTTAGCTGTTATAAATTTCAATTGTTATTTAAAAGCATAATTATCTAAGTCTTACTTTGAACTAGAACTTCAGTGAGCTTTTCCTCTGTTCCATCTTTACTGAAAGCCTGGCCTTTGTGTAAATTGTTTGTTGTTGTGTCTGTTATCTGTCCATCTGTGTGTCCTCCCCCCAGATCATGGGCGGGGAAACTGTGTAATGCAGAAGGCAGTGATCCAGTGACTTCTCCAAGTCTTTTTGTCACTAAGCTATCTCATCCCAGCTTCAGCAGCTGCTGTTTAGGAACAGCCCTCTGTCCCTAGATTCCACCTGTCTTCTTGTGGAAAAAATGCTCACAAGCATGTGCTCAGTGACTAGAGCATTAGCAGGAGGAGTTTTCAATGCTTGCGAGCATGCTATAGCCATTGTCTTTGGATTCCTATTTGCATATAACCAATTAATTTTCTTCCTGAGGGAGCTGAGCCTCTGAAATGGTACATCAGGAGTTTGGGGACTGGCACAAAGACGTGTTGGGTGTGCTGCCACAAATCTTCTGTATTGCCTCACTCTGCCTGCAGGATGCTTAGCTAGTTTGGAGAAAGATGCAACCAGGCATTTTGGGTCTTAATTGCAGGCTTTTAAGTACTTTCTTGTGAGGGGTATGCAGGTTTGGGTTGAGAAGGAAAGGTGTGGAAAGTTGAGAGGATCTGGGGTCCCCAGGAATCAACAGTGTGCAAAGGACTGGTTGGAAATCCCCTGGGAAGGGCTGTGTTACAGGGGTGCGTGATCACGTATTCCATACTCTGAATGCTGAAGTTTTTCTGGACTTTCTTGCCTCAAGTGGAATGTGAGGGGAGCTACAATGAGGAAGGGAATATCAGTTCTTTATTAGCTTCGTTGGGAGGTGCAGGTCACGGGAGGGCAGGGCAGCTCTCCTTATATCTGTGCTGTTCAGGCAGGTAGTAGCAAGGCATAAAATACGCAGAAATAACCTGGATGTTGGCTCTGTGTGGAGGAGGAATTGTGTGATGGTGCAGGATTGAGCTAGTGGCAGCAACTGAGAGGATGGTTTTATCCATTAGGCAAACCCTCACTGAGGAGGCGCCTTCTGTGAGGCCATACACAAAAGCAATCGAATTACTGAGTAAGGAAATTGTGATGGGAGATTGTGGGGCAGCGGATGGAAAGAGCTAACAGCGTGTGTGCAAGGCAAAAAGTGGTTCTTGGTTCAAAAGACTTGTTGTCTTTTAAAACCTATTCAATTAATGTGTGGAGCTGTAAGAAATGTTGTATGGCTAGTTGTGTTAGGTACTGGAAGGCTGCTGTAAGGTCTCTGTGGAGCTTTCTCCCTGGGCTCAACAACCCCATCTCGCTCAGCCTGTCTTTGTAGGAGAGGTGCTCCAGCCCTTTGATCGTCTTTGTGGCCTTCCTCTGGACTTGTTCTGTTAGTCCTCATAGTCTAATAGGTCCGTGTCCTTGTGCTGGGGCCCCAGAGCTGAACACAGCACTCCAGGTGGGGTCTCGTGAGGGCAGAGCAGAGGGGGGAGAGTCACCACCCTCGCACTGCTGGCCACGCTGCTTTTGATGCAGCCCAGGATACGATGGGCTTTCTGGGCTGTAAGCACACATTGCCTGTTCAGCTTCTCATCGACAAACAGCCCCCAGGTCCTTCTCCTCAGGGCTGCTCTCAATCCGTTATCCATCCAGCCTGTTGTTGTGCTTGGGTTTGCCCTGGTCCCGGTGCAGGACCGTGCACTTGGCCCTGTTGAACCTCATGAGCCTGTCCACTCAGGCCTGCCCAGGTCCCTCTGGATGACATCCCTTCCACCGTGCGTGTCGACTGCACCGCACAGCTTGGTGTCATCAGCGAATGTGCTGAGGGTGCACTCAATTCCACTGGCCGTGTCACCAACAAAGATGTTACACAGCGTTGCCTGTGCTAAAACAAATTCAAGGAACAGTACCTGAAATATTACATTCCTTAGAGGGAAGTAGGAAATAATGGCAAAAGATAAGAATGATCAAACTATTTTCTTTGTTTTGGGTTTGATGACAGGTTCGGAATCCTGTCACTAAAAAAAAAGAAAACCCACGCACTCCAGTCCTCAGGATACAGAAGTGCGTAGACTTCTGGACTTCACGGATTTCTAATAAAAGTAAAAGGCTTTAGAAGTTGGCTACAACAGCTGGGTTACTCAGCAATGCTCTGTTTTCATACTTGGGATGCTTATTTTACAGTGCTACTGGAAATGAAATTTGCAGTCATTTGGGATAAAAGTTGTGATAGTTCTGTTGTCAAAAGAAAAAATCCAGACTATTTGCCAAAGTACTCAAGAATTTAATTTGTGAAGCCTTTTTAAAACAAAGTTAACTTTGCATTATGATGCAACAATTCTTGAGGTATCAAATCTTCCTGAAGTACAGCCTCTTCTTAAAAATAAAAGCGTACCAACATAAACAAAAACACCTTTGCTTAAGCCCTGAAGTCAGGCATCTAGGGAAACTGACCCGGTAGTATTACTACTGCTGTAATTTCATACCTGCTGTTGCAAAAATAACTAGCTCTGTTTACAAAAACAGTACAAGTTATTTATGGATCACAGTGACTTAGTATTTTTCAATTGGATTTTGTGTGCTTATGGTTTTCTAATAATCTGACTTGAGCCCCACCAATTCCTATAAACAAAAATTGTGATACGAAGATTGAATACTCAGGGTTGTCAGGTCATATTGCTGCAGTCTCCGAGTGGTGGTGTTTATCTTCAGTTCCTGTTCTGCTCTGGCAGCTGACTGATAACTGAGGCTCCTTTCTGGATTAAAGACAGCAATACAATTTAGAGACGGTATAAACATTTGTTTTCATGGTGTCGGAGACGTATTAGTAAAACAGCCATTCGGGTTTGCTGGTAAGAATTGAGATGGAGTAGGGCATACATGCTTTTCCCTGTAATAGCGCTTGTCAGAGTTCATGCTGGTGCTCGGGAAGGCCCCTTTCTTTGTGTGTGTGTTCGTTTACATACAACTCCTGGATATGTGTGCAAGAATTAGTTCCCCTATTCAAAGCTTAATTAGCAACTTCCTCTGTTTTCATACATTCTATATAATAAATGGGTCTAATAAAGCTAATAGGAAATAGTTACCCATTTAAAATACTTTCAGTTCTTAATTGATGCCTAGATTACTTTTTTCCCCCTGGGATTGTATTCCATGGCCCTTTTTCAACCATGGTCATTACTTAGTGTTTCTTCTGATTTCTTTAGCTTAAAATCAGTTTTAATGGTGCTTTTTCTTCTCTTGTTTTTATTATTAATGTTTTGTTTTCTTGGCAACCCTTTCTTGTTAGTCTACCATTAATGGGGTTTTGGTCAGTAATGTTTGTTTAAAACTCTTCAACTCCAGGGTTCTGACATAGAGACGGTGACTTCAGAAAATGGAAGCACAAATGATAACCACGAATTCATTTCAGAAGAATATGTTACTTTGCAAGAAGAAGAGCAACCCATCGATTTGCAAGGCAAGTTATTAAAAGGGAAACAGCCTTATAAACAAATGCAAGTATTTGTTGTAGCACTGGCACAAAATTATTATTTTTAGTAGAGTACTTTTGTAGGCCTCTGTCAAAATACTCACTTTATCAGCGTTATGTATGGTACCACTATGTTATTTAGTAATCAACTTTCTAAGATATTTTCTTAAAATGAGTGTAAGCAGTAGAGTGTCTTTCATTTTGTTAGTGTTTTAAATGCTATGGAATAATATGCTGTAGTTTATTTTATCAGATAATTTATAGTAGTATTATCGCTTAAGATGTGTTAATATATTAAATATAATAATGCTATAGATAAAATAAGAGTAGTTTGGAAAGAACCAGCAATGCTTTTATACATCGAAAGTTACATTGTGCCACTCTGAGTATTTCTGGAGTTGAAACTGCAAGTCTTGTGCATATTAATATAATGAAAATCCGCTTATTTTAATCACAACATGTAATAATTAATATTGGTATGAGAACACACATAGACCTAACATACTCCAATAGTATATGGGAATGAGGGGAGTTTATAAAGCTAAATATTTTAATCCCATGGTTGTTTTCTTTTTTTCTTATGTAGCTCAGCACAGCACTGATGGAGAGATACCAGTGGTAGATAACACTCCCTCTGCTTTTGAGGAAACTCAGACAGTTCCAGAGGTAACATATATAATGTTATTCAGAAGCTTCTGTGAGCCTTATTTCAAAATGCAAAGCAATACTTTAAAGGTATTAAAATGAAGATACTGATTTTTCTTTTTCAAAGCATTAGGAACTTATGCTACTTTTTCAAGTTAATCTGTATTCTATGTATTTGAATAACTTTTTCCACTATCTTCTTCCTTAGGGAAGGAAAGAAAAAGTACATGATGATGGTTCCTGTGTTGGGACTATTAGTGATGATTCTGACATTGTTACACTTGAAGCTCCGAAAGGCGAAGAAACTCAGAGTCAGGAGGAAGCTCCAGCTGATGGTGAAGAAGCTCGCAGTTCAGAGGATTTTAACATGGGTTCCTCCTCTAGCAGTCAATATGCATTTTCCCAACCAGAAACTGGTAAGAGCAATAAATTACTAAGTAACCGTGTGCAAAAATGACACAAAAAAAAATCTGCTTAGGAAATCTTGTTTGTGTGGAGCTGGAAAAAGTAAGTCTTGTTGAGCACATGTCCAAATGTTGGCAATATCTCAAACAACTCTTGTTACCCTAACTCTAAAACTTTGTTCAAATATGTGTCTGCATTCTTTTTATTTGGAAGTATTATCGTAAGTGAAGCATTTGCTATTTTAAATAGAAAGTAGTTTTCTAGCATAGTGCTGGTTTGCTCTTAGAATAATGTAGGCTTTCTCTTGGCTGTTCTTTTGGGCATTTGGAGAGTTGGCAATAGTTAGCTACTAGGTTAGAATGATTTTGGGGGCCATGAGGACTAGTAGTAACATAACTACAAACACTTCTTGCTTGTCTTTCTACTTACGTAAATTATGTATTAGGATACTCCTAGTATTTAACAGTACTGCATGATATCCAGGAGGAAAGATATGAATATTTGGACAGTTAAAAAATAATATATATAAAAACAACACAAAACAGCAAAACCTTACTGTTGTGTTAATATTCTTACTTCCTAGTCCTTTTAAATTCTGTTTGGCTGCTTATTTGTATTCTTTCCTGTTAGAGAGAATGTAACAGCTTTGTGGTGTTACTGATTTTTTTTTTTTTTTTACCTTTCAAAGTTTTTTTGTTTTTTTTTTCAAGAGGAAGATTTATCTTAAAATGCTGTCTTATCTTCTGTAGTATTAAGCATCTTCATAGGTTCGTGCATTTGTGTAGTATCCATTGAATTTAGAAACTGACATCATCTAATTGTGACCAGTGACACTGAGCAACTAAATTATCGCCTTCTTTAAATCTTCTAGATTACTTGATATAACTTTTAATTAAAAGTTGAGTTTGATTTTCTTTTTTCTTTTAGGGTCGAGTTCTAAAAATGTTTTTCTTTTTTTTTTCCTGTTTTTTATACACTAAAGTCAGTTGGCTGGAGAAGCTGAGGAAGATTCCTGATTATGTAAGGGAATGGGGCAATGAGGTGAAAGAGCATGTGTCTCGCAGTCTTCCTTTCCAAGGTGGTGTGATTAAATTTGATCAGCTTGTGTAAAGCTGATTGCTTATAGCTTGCATGGAGTGTTCTAAAAATTATCACTACCAATCTGACTTGATCTTGTAGTAGTGATATTCCAAACAGATGCTGACAGCCAATCTTCACTGAAGTTTGGCTAAGCTGTCATTCTGTTTTGTTTTATTTTTTTGAAAAATGACAAACTGACATGTAGACTTGGAATGGAAATCAGTTAACTTTGTAAAATGTATTAGTATTTATGCTTGACCAGAGAATGTTACTTGTTGAATTCCAAATCTGTGTGACTGACAAAAACAATTTCTTCCTTCTAAAGCTGATTCCAGCATGGTCTCTAGTATTCTGTGTTTAATTGACCAAGCATTATAAAGAATGTCTGGAGCACTTCTGCATTCATTTTAAATGCCAAAGGTTTAGCAGTCCAAGTTTTTATGCCATTTTCTACAAATAGCAATACTTGCCGTCTACTTCTTGTTGAGTTTCTATTGGTTTGGAAAAAGATGAGCTTTAGTTTTTCCTTATGTAGGTATTAAAACATCCTATGAGGATTTTATTCTACGATTGCACTTGGAAACCATTCCTTTGTAGTTTATGCTGTCCTAACCATGCAAACAGCTTCATGAATGAAGTAAGTTAACTGAGCAAAAGCACTTGTATACTGAAATAAGTTATGTCTACTTGAGATGTATCTGTACAGAAATGCCAAAGAAAATCACATTGTTAACTGACGTCATATGTTTTTGAGTGTACATCTTGTGTTTTAAAATCGTAGCAGAAGCTAGAATTTTAGATTGCTACTGTGATCACACTTTTTGTTTCCTTTATACTCTTTCTCATCCTGTTAAGAGTGTGGCTTTGTACTGAATTCTTACAGCAGCTGTAAGGCAATGTCATTGACAGCTTGCCAGTATCTGCTTGTCAATGACTCTACATTCCTTGTAGCTTTTTTTTTTTGCTTTTTGATGGCTTTTTTTTCCTGTTCTTTGCTCTCCACTATATATATATATAGGTATCCTATTTGGTTAAGAGCATCTTGTTGCTTAACCACTTTTGTATTCCATATGCATAAGTTTCTTTGGTTGTTTTGGGGAAAAATACTTAACACACAAAGAAGCAATAATGACATCTGTCTTACTAAGTATGTCTATATAATCCTTTATAACTTCTGACTTCTGCATTTCTATATAAAAAACAAACAAACACCTCTCTCCTGACTGGGATCTGAATGTTTGTCTTTATTGCCCAGGATGGGGGCAGTATGCAACTGCTTAAATGAGTTATTCTAAAATAATGTACTTTTAGGCAAGTTATATAAACTAATTTAAGAATCTGCATGTCAGGTAGCTAAGTGATTTGTCTTTATCATAACCTCTGGTTTGACTAATTGACTAATGTGTAGTAAGAAGGAAATCATCTTCCATTACCTAACATGGTGCTCGTCCACGGAGTCAGAAATTAGACATATATTTCAGATACTAATTGGTAACCTGCGAGGTTGATGTAAGCACTTCTGTTAAGTTGGATTATTTTTTCAATGACAAATCTTAGTTGGTAATGGTTTTTATAGATGACTGCTGGCATTGCTTGGCATTCTTGTCTGTTCAGTGATGTGTGCATGGCTTTGCTCAAAAAATTGGTTTTCAGTAGTGAAATGTTCAAGGACAATAACTCTGTATTAGTGTTTCTAAATTTGATGATCCCTGACGAGTTTTCTCAGTTAGAACATAAAGCTTTTGGGCCATAAACATACAAGTGGTATCATAAATACTATTCTACAGAAACAGGTTGAAAGATGATTTGTGTAGTTAAAACTTGTGCTTATGTCAAGCCTCAGTAGATCCATCATTCTAAAACATCCGTCAGGTAATCAGTGTTGTGGGCCCAGGGTGTCAGGCAGGGAGGCAGGGACAAACACAGAGGCACCTGAGGGGCTCTTTTCCTCTGCAGGATTGGTTGAAATTTTTTATTTTTTTTTTTTGCTTTTCTGAACGGTGGTTAAAAAGTTACATAGACAGGTAGCATATGGTAGATACTAGAGTAAATGAATTTGCAATTTGAAGCTGTACGTGGATATTTACAACAGCTACGTGAATGGAACTTCAATGGAAGTTTGTCTGCAGCTGCACCTCGATCACCGAAAGAAGTTTGAGACACTAGAATAAAACAATGGCTACATCTTTTTAGGAGGCTTTCTTTTAGAAACTGCTGCTGCTCTTTTGTTATGAAATAGTTGAATCTGAATATCTCTAAGCGAAGGAAATCTGAGTTCTTAACTTTTCTACTTCGCAAGAATTTGCAGAGGCAGTACGTGTGGATGTTTTAAAGAAGTGGCATTGTCTGAAAGAAATGCTTTCTAGTGGGTGAATTACAAGGTATGGGCAAGTGTCAGTTTTTCCCGGTAATGTTAGTTAATGTTAAAAATGAAATTTTCACGTTGGATATCAAACGTTCTGTATATAATATCAGGTGTAAACTGTCACATCAAGGATTTTTATTCTTCGGAATGTTCTCTGAGATGAATGCCCAATTTGTTTTTGTGTGAATAAGATAAATTTTTGTACTTAAATTATTTTTAAAACACCGAATACTGCATTTTAAAGACTGTTCTATGTTGTTTTCCAGTTTTTTCATCTCAGGCTAGCAATGATGAATCAAGTAGCGATGAAACTAGCAATCCGACCAGTCCCACAGTGCGAAGACGTCGGGCTAAGAAGCGGCTGATCTCTAGCTCCGAGGCTGAGAGCAGATCCCCTGCTGACCCAGAGTCCGAACCTCCCCGAGAAGAGCAGCACAAGCGCCAGTTCAGTAGCGGCCTGAATAGATGCATCATACTAGCTTTGGTGATTGCCATCAGCATGGGCTTTGGACACTTCTATGGTGAGTTTACGGAAAGGAAAATACATAGAACCAAGTGTGCACATATATATATATATGTGCAATACCATTTTATTTTGGATCAAATTTTTCTCATTCTGTGCTAAAAATCTAAACCTGGAACCTAGTAGATTTTTTTGAAGTGATTATCATTCCCACTAGTGTTCAGAAAGTCATTTCAGGCTTTTGTCCCATTTGTATTCGTCCGGTAAATGTCAAAGCATATTTTTTTACAGGAGTTCACGGTATCAATATTTTTCTCTTTCCTCCACTGGAGGAGAAATAAGCTGTATGTGTCCTTGCAATTCTAGAATGACTTAAGGAGTCCACAATAGCAGCAATTTCTGTGTGTTCAATGCTTTGCCCAAAGTTGGACATCACAGATTGTTGCTACATTTAACAAATTAGCAGAACTCGTTACTGATCTAAATCTGTGGAGTGCAATCCTGATCATGTAAGATGTGAGTGATATGATAAAAAGAGAGGGAGTTTATTTCTTAGTAGTCATTTTTCATGAGTAGTTTTGGTTGCATATGAAATGTGCTTTAGTAAGAAGACTTGTGATTCAATTTGGGACTGGGAGTATGACTGTAACTGGATTTGATTTTGAGTAATTTTTAGGAGTCTGAATTTTGACACTTACTTTGAAAGGCTCATTTTCACTTGACTTGACTTTTTTCTTCTTAGGTAAACCTGAAGGTAAGAGTCACGAGTGAAATTGTGGGTGCTGTGCTTGCATTCAGGTTTAATTATTAAATTGTGTGCATGTATGTATGTTTGCACACTCATACCTATGTATGCATAGTGATATAAAACACGATAATGGAATCTTAGGAACTGCTCGTGTATGCAGGATTGTATGTGTGACTAATGCTCTCATGTAAAATACTTCTTATTTAGCAGTTGCAGCAGGTGATAGCAGGTATGGAAACCCACTGATAAACATTGGCATGCTAGAAGCAGAGAAGAACAGAGATTAGAAGGATCTCTGATAATGTTTTTCTCTGGTAACTTGAGGTTTTACTTCTGCTCATCGTTTCACCAAATTTAAATTGCAACTAATGAAAAATACCATTCTTTTAAAGAATTTGCAGATGTATGAATGAGAAATATATTTTGGAAATGTACAAAGGGTGATAAATACACAAAGGAATTCAATTTAACCTGTTGAATCTCCTAAACAGCAATTGTCATCACTGATAGTTTTTCAGCAGAGAAGGCAGCTCTGTATGGCTTTAGTTTTTACTTTGAGTGAAAGTTCTCTGGGATTATGTGGTGACTCATCTTTCTGCCACTAGAAAGGAAATCAAACCCTGCTTTCTGTTTTCAATGTAATTTGGTTTTGTTCTTTAAAACATATTTGCAAAGAGAAATCTCTCTTCTAAAGGAGTATTCCACAGCAGTCTTAATGCTAGGCTAGTTTATGTGTTAAGAGGATTGTACGGTGTTACTTTTTAAGGAATAACTTTTTTTTAGTCAGTACCAGGATAGTGTTTTCCTTTTAGCTAGAGCTCCAGGGCTTCTTTAAGATTCATCACATCTTTTTTTTTTTTTTTTTTTTTTTTTGAAGATGTAGAAGACAAGTAGGATTACATTTTAATAATTGTGTTCTTATCAGTATAAAAAACTGAGTTAGCTGGCTTTGTGATGCTCTTGCAGGGAAACCTGAGAGAGGGCAAGCTTTCCAGGAACAACAGATAACTGGAAAAGCTGAAGTTAGGGAACTCTAGCCAGAGGACAGTTTCCTGTGGACATTCAGATATTTAATTGCTTTTTTTTTAACCAGAAGCCGTAAAAGGAAATATTACTGTAATGCTGGAGATTTGGATAGATTACTTAAAGAATCTGAAGGATGTTGTGACTTAGAGTACCAGCTGGAGACAAACCCATCAGTGAGGAATGTTGCCTCATTACATGGTTTTTCCAGTGTGCTTGCTACCAATTCCGTGTTGCTGATTTGTCATTTTTCTTGCTCTATCTTAATCTGCCTTGACAAGGAGAGAAATAGGGTTTGATACTCTACCTGTAATTCAGGTTTCTCTTACCATGAACTCCTTACAGTAAATGTTGATTTTTCAGATTCTTAAAAGCCATGGACTAATTCAAACATATCTAAAAAACAGAAGTATGAAAAACAAATTTACTCTCAGTGTATTTTTTTCAGAAATAAATAACGCCTCAGCTTTCTTCTGCCAATTGGGAAGACAGGGTATTTGCTGACTCTTCAGCCTTTGCTCTTACGGATAAGAATGACAAAGATAAAACCTAGAGATACTTGCTGCTTTCGGAGAAATTTTTAAGAATTGTTTCTCTGCATGGAAATGTAAATACTGTGCCGATATCATCTTTTTTATGTAACTTTACTTAGCAGTGAATGTTGTAGTTCTGAAACAGATAATTTGCGGACTAATGTACTCCCTTCTGTCTATGTTGTCTTGCATGTTACTGAAAAACAAGAAGAAACTTTACACACATTCATTCCTGCATAACTTTTTTTTTTTTTTTGCATACAGTGTTCCTAAAGTTAGTTTCTTTTTTCTCCTCAAATGAGACTAATGGAGAATTGATGGGTCTGTTTGAGAAATCGTTTATTGCTGGAAGAAACAGAATCAGTATATTACAACCTGGTTTTAGCTGTGAGAAAAGACTTTTAACTGTTTAGCTGTAACAAAATTATTAGCTCTTACTAGTAAGTACTGGGCAGAAATTGCAAGGTGAGAATGCTTCTGAATTTGCAGGGGATATGAAGGTGGTATTTAGATTGATCTGTTCATATTTTCCTTGTAACTGCTGTAAGTGAGAATATCAAAAGAAAATTTTTATCTTTGTAGGTACAATACAGATCCAGAAACGTCAGCAGCTGGTAACAAAGACACGTGAATTAAAAGATATGAAAGATGACATTTACCAGTGCCAACAAGAGCAAGGAGATAAAGTGGGGGTAGGTATGAGTTTAGCTGGAAGCCGTATGATTATTCACCTGTCATTATGCATGTGTAGTTTACAGACTGAAATTATCACACAAATGCATTATGTATTTATTTTTAATACATTCTTCCCGAGAATGTCATTTTTAGTTCCACTGAATTATTGACATATTTTGTAATTTGATGAAATTTGTTAATTATAGGTGTTTAAGCATAAAGATTTTTATGTATGCAGTCCTAGTAGTTGTCTGGGAGTTACCTTCTTCCCCGTGACTTAATGCCAGGTTGTTGTTTATAGACAGGAGAAATAGAACTATGCTGGTAAAAACCTGTTTTGGTTGAATTTACGGTTTTACAACTTTACTTTTTAAATTATTCATGGTTATTCATTTTTCAAATACTCATCAACCCAGTTTTTTTGTTCAGCTTCAGATAATTCAGAGAGAAGACTAGGAAGTGCTTTTTGTGTGGAGTGTGGTGTTTTGTTTTTTTTTTTTAAGTTGCTGATAGCAGCAGTTAATACAGGTTGTTTAATTCTAGGGTTTGTATGCTAAGAGACTGCGAGTATCCTCTTGTGTTAGCGTATAGTTACATGAAAACTTTCTTTCAGCAATGAAGTTGATTCAAGATCAATTTCTCCTGCCCAATTGCTTAATACCCTTGATTTTGCTCATGTATTTGTTCTTGTATGTAAACCCTGATTGCTAGACATAGGCAGCATGCACACTTTTTCACTTCTTTTTAAGATGTATCACTTCAAGTATCCAGTTTACTATCTTTCACCTATTTAAATCAGTAAAACACAAGGGGTGATGACCTCTGGTTGGAAGTGCGAGCTGCTCACATGGTCTGTGTTGTCAAGAAAGTGTTTGTGTGTTTATCTCAGAGATACACTCACAGAGCTCTATTTTCGTATCCTGCTGCAACATGTGTCACTTCATCCAAAATGACAAGTAAACTCTTCTGGGTTTACCTTGGTCTTTTATTTTGCTAGCTAGAATTGTAACAATTCTAATCATATTACGTTTTGCTTGTTACCTTAGTTGCTCAAGGGAGATCTCTCCACATGTTTGACTTCTACTGAGATGGAAAAGAAATCCTTTGAATTGCACAAAAAAAGTCTTGCTGCAGAAAATCAACACTTAAGAGAATCCCTAGAGAAGGAAGAAAAAGCTTTGGCTTCACTTCAGGAAGAATTAAGAAAACTAAGACAACAAATTAGAAACTTGGAAGATAAAGGTACTAGTACTGAGTCAATTGTCATGGAAAACCAGAAACTAAGGGAACATCTGGAAGAGGAAAAGCAAAGAAATCATAACTTCCTTAGACAAAAGGAAACGCTCTTTGCTGAAGCACAGATGCTAAGGAGAGAATTGGACAAAGAACGTCGTGTTACAGAAGCTCTAAAAAAAGAACTAGAACAGCTAGGTTCTAGTCAAGCGCCTGACAATGTTGCTGATGATGATACATTAAGGGAAAATCAAGAAATAGAAACTCTGCGAGGAAGACTAGCAGAACTAGAAAAAAAGCTAAATTTTGAGCAACAGCGCTCTGACTTATGGGAGAAGCTGTATGTTGAAGCAAAAGATCAAACTGAAAAACAAGAAGTGAATGAAAAGGGACAAAAGAAAGGTGCTAAAGGGCAAAGTAAGTCTAAAAAGAAATCAAAAGAATCATTTTTTGGCTCAGTTAAAGAAACTTTTGATGCTATGAAAAATTCCACCAAAGAGTTTGTTAGACACCATAAAGAAAAAATTAAGCAGGCTAAAGAAGCAGTGAAAGAAAACCTGAAAAAATTCTCTGATTCTGTAAAGTCTACATTCAGACACTTTAAAGATACCACAAAAAACATCTTTGATGAAAAGGAGAAGAAGTCAAACGATAAAAAGTACGAGGCAAACAAGAAAGCTCGAACTTTTTACCGAGAGCATAACTCTTACGAGAATCTGAAGAACATGCATTACAGGGGACCTCACATGTCAAAAGATTTCAAAGATGGAAGAAAACATCAGTTTACGACATTTGAAAAAGATGCAGCTTCAGACAAATGTCTCAACGATCCTTTGTGTAACAGAAGACATCAGTTTGTCCTAAAAGGCTGTTCTGGTATTTTTGAATGTGCCCATCAAGAATTCACTAGTCTCTTTAACAGAGTATCAGATCCTATTAGGGTAGATGAATTTAATCGGCTAATGAAAAAGTATTTGCAACAAGTCGTACATAACTTTCATCACTGGAGAGAACTAGAAAATTTCATCAATAAGTTTTTTCATAATGGGCTTTTTATACATGACCAGATGCTGTTCACTGATTTTGTTAATGATGTCAAGGATTATCTGGAAGATATGAAGGAATACCGAAGTAAGAATGAAAATGTCTTTGATGATTTGGACAAATACGTCTACAGATACTACTTTCAGTATGGTAATTCACCCCAATATGGACCCAGGTGTGTTTCAATGTTTCCTGAACTGTTAATGAAATGAAGTAGTCTTTGTAAGAACAACTAGTGGTGGTGTTCTAATAGATTGTTTTTTAGTCACACGCGTGCGTATATAAAGGACTCAGTGTTGGAAGTACTAGAGTGTACCTCCCACACTAACATTCCCCTGCCCTTCTCCTCTCCTAACCTCCTAGCCCCCTTCAAAAAAAAGATATATGAGGTCCTACAGATCCACTGTACATAGCACCATCAAAATTTCCACTGAGTCTTTTATGAAACTAGCTGCAGGTAGGGTTACTTTAGACTGAACTTGTATAATAGCTTTTCATTTCATCAGACAGGCAATCTCACGAGAAGCATTAACTAGGGCTTCCCTATTGTCCTTCCCTGAATTAGAAGGTTTTTGGATGTATTTGGGCAGTCTTAAAGCCTGGCAGGTATCTTCCCTGCTGGCTTTCAGGAGTTTCATTACTTAGTATAGTACTGAGTTGGTCTTTATCCCCAGATCAAGGCTGTTCAAATAGCTGGCTCCAGTTGAGATCCTGACCCCGACTAAAATCTGTTCAGACTTGCTTACAAATGTCCTTGGCAAGTACTGTTGCCTGCATTGCTTTCCTGTATCTGATGGTATTCTCAGGGTTTCTGCAGAGTAGTTGTGGTAGTTTGTCTGGCCCAGAGGAGCTAGAGATAATGGACTGTTTCTCCTGCATAGGCTTTGGTGAAGAAAATTAAGCAAGCAGCCTTAATGTATAGTGTGGAACTTGCTCTTTCTGGAATACTTAAATGTATATATTTTCTGTGGCTGTTACTTCATTGCTGTTACTAAATTGATGATGTGGTCTTTTGTGCTAATGTTTATTCTGAGCAGGTAGGAAAAAATGCTGTATGTGAACTTCTTGTGCATTATAAATTAGTCGTTGTCTTTGAAGACAAAATGGAACTTTTCCCTCTGTTGGTATTCAGCACAACACATTGAATAGTTAGACTGAGGTGCATTTCTTCAGCTGCGTTTATCTTTTAGATTTGTATTATTTACTATTTCATGTGTTTATTGCATCAGGAGATCTGAATACTTAACTATTTTGGGGTTACTAAATGCTGTGTGAGGTTGGACCTTCTCTTAGTGAAGGTTGAACTGTCAGGATGATTCTACCAGTTACCAAGTAGCCTTTTCAGATGTGTTGTTTGGGTTGCTACATGACTTCAGTTGTTTTTATAGTTCAAGTACTTTTTACTAATGTATTATTTTTTAATTAAGCAGTTTATTTTTAAGCACTTCAGTTTGCAGAGAAGCAAAACTTCAAATGTATGTACTGATGGTGTCATACAGAATTTTGTATGATCCTGAGGATGAAAATAGCCTTAGCTCAGGTTAGCAGAAGCGCCTAGACTCTAGTGCCAGAATAATAGCATATGGTGTAATGGCACTCCGTGCATCACAAATGGGAATAGGTGAGCAGCTGTCAGCACCACTCCTCCCCATATAAATGTATTTATTATATATGTACACTGAAGAACCTCTAAAGTACCTATTTTTAGTCATGGGGGTTTATAAAGTTTTCATTACTTTTATAGAATAGATTGTAATAGAATAGCTAAAAAAACAGCTCTCCACTCAAGCATCACAGTAGGGATACTCAAACAGCTATTCACCTGGCTTTATTCTACAAAGAAATTTAGGAAACCAGCTGCAAAACAATTTTATTTTTAGAAAGAATTTCTTTTAAGGATACCATCTTAGTGATGGTTAAAAACAGCAACAAAAAATCCTGCATCTTTTTCTTGCAAGAGAAAGGACTACTTAATACTATTATTTTTTTTCAGCTAACCTCAGCATGCTAAAAGCTGTTCTTGATAATGTAATTGTATTTCAAAATGATTTTAAAGAAGTGCTTTCATACGGGTTGTAATAAGTTTTTGTTTACTCCTTGCAGTCGACCTAAAAGGCCTTCTTTTACACAAACTGAAAATACCAGACATGAAAAACAAGCTCAGAAGTACCACCATCGTAATAAAAGAGAAGGTAAATGGCATAAACATGGTCGCACTAATGGAAGACACATGGCAAATCTTGAAATAGAATTGGGGCAATTACCCTTTGATCCAAAATACTAAGTAATTTATGGAAAAAAAGATTTAATAATTGACCTCCTGTCTGGAAACTAATTGTTTTTCAAGAAAGCAGCAAGATGCAAGTTTTTCTCTAAATAATTTGTTTCTTACAAATTGTTCAAAGGCACAAGTCAAGCTTTCTAATATGCATATTTGGTATTGTTGCTTTAACTGTTCTATGGAAGTGATGAGAGTTTGGGTGCCAGCGGTATTGTTACAGAAACTAGGCATGCAATGACTTGTACATGAAAAATATGCTTAATTGCATTCCATTAGTATAGTTCAAGCTTGAGTCATGCATAATGTATCAATAATTAACTCCAGTGTTTGATATACTAACTTCATCTCATCCTTCAAAAAAAAAGGCTACATTATGGTAATGTACTTGTTAGTGTGTTGTAATCTTACACTTGCTTCTTGTCTTTGGGGGCGTGGTTCAAGAGCCTGTTGAATTGTGAAAAATTTGCTGTGCTGCATTCTAATCAGCTTGCTGATTTAAGCACTTGAAATATCTTGCATATCTGCATATTGTGGAAGAAAAATAAAGAGACAGTGTGGGTAAAAGAGTTTATTTATAAAAAAATAGCATAGCTGTACAGCTCTATAAATTGGTCCAGTCTTGTCTGATTTCTTGTCTAAAGTAGTCCTATGGTAGCTTTGGTCTTCCTGATGTTCTCTAGTTTTGTAAGAGATCAACATCCCCACCCTGACATAGTGCCACTGAAGTTGCCTTCAGCAAGAGGTTTTTGTGTTTTAAAACAGTCAATAGTTGCCTAATCAAACCTTCCGTTTTGACTTACTCAGTTTCAGACTCACTACTCTCTCCTTTCTGCAGTGAAAGATCTTCTAAGCATATTATTGCTATGGAAAACTGAGCTCACTAGGTCTAGAAACTTGTCTTCAGGTATGACTCATTTCAGTCCTTTTCTGTAGATGTAGATATGGCTTCCAACTCGTCCTTGAGGTACGTGAGTGTGAAAGATGGTGGCTGTTTTCTCATAGCCCTTTAAGGCTAGAAATGATGATATTTCCTGTAAATGAACATAAATTAGTTTCCACACTCAAAAACTGTATTTTAGAGCTTCAGAACAGTGTTTTAAAATCTTCTGGAAACCAGCCATTCAATAAGCCCCTGGAAGTTTTGTCCCTTATTTAAGAAAGACTGCTACAGAGGGGGTGAGCACTATTCTGTTTGATCTTGTCTGGAGCATATCTTCATCAGATGCTGTCGTTTGAGTACAGGGCCCTCATAAAAGAACTGAGGGGAAGAGGTACGCTGACTAAAGGCATTTTTGCTTGTCCCTGTTTCTTACTTAAAAGCGTATGATTCTGGGAACAGACATGTATTTTAACATGACATGAGGAAAATTCTTTCAGAAAACTTTACTTTATGGCATGCAGAATTCATATGGAGGACAGGTGCAAGTGTTAAGTATGTATCGCCGGGATGGTGCCTATACTGTATTATGGAGTAGGGGTTCAATTTTCATTTAAATGCTTTAAAAAACTACAGACAATACTTTTAAAAAATCTCAATTATAATTCTCTCAATTTCTTGGGTAACTTGACATCAAAACTAGTTTGTTTCATCTTGCAGTTACCATACCTGTTCTAGCACACTGAAGAAAATCAAGTGACTAGGTAATAATGTGTCATTGGAAAACTCCTTATTAAGCCAGCCAAGTGGATTAGAGTAAAACACGTCTGCTTCATCGATATAGCTTTCATTTCCAGTTAGGTCTGGGGGACACTGAAGGAATCTCATTTTTAGAGGACAGTGAACATGGCTAGGGAGAAAAACAAAAACTTCAGAATAAACTGACCAAGACGTGAAATGACCAGAATACCTCAGTCAAAAAAAAAAAGAATAATTAGGTTTCTTCCCCCCTCCACGGCCAATGTTTTCTTCCCTTCTATACTTCATATGAAAGCAGAAGTAGAGAAAGTAGATTCAGCTCCAAGCTGCTGTGAGTGCTTTTAAGCAGTTCACAGAAAGCAGACTTTTCTCAATACAAACGTCATCTGCAAAACATCAGTTTCTTAAACGAAAGATAGTTTTCCACATCAGCTTCATGGTTTGTAGCTTCAATGTGATGTTTATTTACCAGGATATATTACAAACTTTTTGGAATAGTGACTTCTGTCATTGTATGCTATTAATTATATTTCTTTACCTTCTAGCAGCAGAAGTAAAGGTAAAATTAAAATGTTTTGACTATAACAGAGAGTCTAGTTTTGCTACAAAAGCTACCACAATGAAGCTATAAGAAATACTGTCTTAAGTCTGCTGCATATCCTCATACAAAGCTATTTTACAAAAACTGAATAAAATTTAGATGCTGAATCTTACTCTGTGGTGTAAGCACAGTTAGCTTATTTTCTGTATTCATTTTTTATTAGTGGTATGCAAAACAAACTTCCTGCCTCCATTTATCCAGCTCAGGCAGGTTTAGGAAAAAAATCATAATTTCTGCTAAAATGTCTGGATTTTAATGTAATAAACTGTTAGATACTTTATTACCTGTAAAATGGAGTGGAGTGGCATGGCATCATGATGAAGACAAACGCTTGTGACTGGGTAGAGTCCTTACAAAGTTCCTGCACGTGACTCATAACATCAAGAGCGCCCCTCTGGTGAATCAAGCCTGTATACAGGGCTGGGAGTAAGTTTGATACAAGCAGGAAGCTTGCTGCAGACTTCTTCCACGCTTTTAGGTTTTTTAAAGAATATCCTAGAGAAACATTGAAGTTTATGGTAAGCAAAAACTTAATTCCACACAGTACTTCTGAAAAGTTTTAGTTGAAAGCAGTACTTTACTATGAAGCTTTTTAATATGCTGCAGTCTTTACTGTTAAAATGGAAATTCACAGGTTAGTCTTGGAATCCCTTGCTGTTGGATTTAACAGTGTAAATGTTAAATCCATATCTGTCCTTTGGAGTCCAGAAGTAAAACTTTGAAGCCAGTGTTTTATCTCTCTAGAGCTTAGTTTTATTTATTTTTTGTGGGGAAATAATAGTCCATTCATTACTCTGGATGAATGGTATACAGCGACTTACTGATGTGTTGTGATTCACACGTCCAAGTAGAGCCAGAATAAATGATAACATGTTCTCTGGTATGATTGTAGTATTCTTTATCTCCAAGATGTTGAAAGCTATAGCATTCCCTTTATACGTTTGTTATGATCCTTACTGTTAGTTGTTCTTGAGCTACCATCCTTGGAGAAGCTTATTCTCCCATCTTCCATCCCTGCCTTATCACTCCTTCTCTTGAAGGAGCTAATACTAGAAAGAAGACACATTTCTCCTGATGGGAGATAATGTGATTCATTCTTGTCAGTATCATGAGATAAAAATGTTTTATGCAGCCTAGCTGTGACCACCTTTACAGAATCAAACAAGTTAGAGTAGGCCTGTTTCAGAAGCCAGTAGGACAGTGCAAGTATTTAAAGAAGTCTTCAGTCAGCCCATGTTCTAACAAAGTGTAGATATCTCAGGTGAAAACAAAGTCTGATAATTAGTCTGATTTAAACGTGTGGAAACATTCTGCTATAGGCATTTTTAACCGCTTGTGTGAAATAGCCTTAATTTATATTTAGGTGTACTTAGAAAGGAATTGAAAATAATAAACTTTTTTTCCTGCTTTTATTTATAATGTTTTGAGCAATTTCAAGACCTCTTTGCAATCAATGAGTTATCAAAACTATTTTGACATTTTTTTCTTGACAAAAGTTTCCAGATCATACCTTTGATAAATCGAGAAAGTGACCTCATTCTATTGTAGATGTAAAAATTGAGACAGATTAAGAAAAAAAGATGGTCTGACGGGACAGTTTCCTGCATGTAAAGTAGAACTGGTTCTTCTTAAATCTGCTAATGAACTGAACACCAAACTAACCAAAGATATTATTTATTTGATCTTTGCTGGCAACAAAACTACTGAATTAAGATTTACTTTTGTTAAGACTAGCAAAATAGGTTAAAAAAAATTACAATTTTCATTGATCTATTTTGAACTTCTATGTTAAAGCTATCTAGCTTCGTAAGTTCTAGAAATTTGAATCTTTCCTTCATAACTTTCCAGTAGATTAGGTTTCACATCATGATTTGACTCTTTGTACAGATATTACAGTAGTCTAGCTAATACCTTTGTTTCTGCAAAATACTTATTAGGCTCTTTGTTTTGCATAAACAATAATAGTAATAAATAAAAACAGGAAAAAGATAAGCTTTTAAAGTATTCCTTTAAAGCATTAGAAAAATCTTAGTTATCAAAACCAATACGCTCTCCAGTGGAAACTGTGGACAAGGTTCTCTTTGGAATGCAGTTGTGCTGATAGAAAAATTACTGTTGTCAGATGCCAATTCAGCAGTTCATGCAAGCTATCTTTAGTTCATTTTAAAGTTAACTGCATTAGTTTAGGGATGTTGTTTGTGGTTTAACAAACGTGCTATACTATGCCTGAAGGAAGAAGTTACCACATTAACTGTTCTCAAACTGCTGTGAGAAGTAGACTCCACCTAGAGTTTAGTCAAGAGCAGACAAACTATCACCATCTCTTAGTTGATGACTCCAGGTTCAGGTCTAGAAAATAATTTTAATTTCTGAACACCTGAGTTTTTCATACTCAAAGGCAACTGCCTGAGCATACTTTAGAGAAGTGAGTGGAGAAATATTATAAAGGAAACAACAAAATTTGCTGTAAGGGTGGCACTGCACTAAAGTTAGGAGTTACTGAGGCATTTTTTTTTCTTGTAGGAAATACTTTTATCCATGCTAAGGTTTCTACATGTGTATTTCAGTCACTTACTGTTCTTCATCCTTTTTTCTAGGCTACTTCTAAGAATCCTTTGTCATATACCTACATTCAGTATTAACTGTCTGTCTTTGGGTAAAAGTTATATATACAAAAGGTTGCAAGACACTTAAAACCAAATTCTTACCGCAAAAAACCATGCAGAATGGCAGTACTGGATAGATGAACCGGAATTCTTTATGGCTCAACGTGCTGTAATAAAACAGATATGGTACTATAGAGAGACAGCTGAATACATCAGTTCTGTTAACAAAATGTGTTTATAGTCAGTCCTCCATGCTCTAAGAGCACTTAGACATACTTCAAAGCATGTTATCAATTTAGAGTAATCTCTTTTTAAGAATGTAACAAGATCATTCAAATTAAGATTATTTTGTCAGTTGAAACCACACATTAATAAAAGTGCCTGGCTGCTGTGATAGAGCAATGAAGTTGTCTGATTCTGTGAACGCTAAATACTTTATCCATTACTTTTCTGTAATAACAGGCAAGAAAAAGGGTGGGTGGTGAGCTAAGATGTAAGTATGCACTTGTATCTACCAAAGTAACATTCACCTCTGCTAATACAACTTCATTCAACTTGGTTATTTTTTTTTGGTGGTGGGGGGATTACTGCAGGACTTGTGATGGGAACCAGGCAGGTTCTTACAAGGCTAAGGGAGTCAAGAAAGGCCTAAAGCCAGTAGACCTACATGAAGTCAGGACAGTATTTGTGTCCTTGCTACTGTTTTGCTGTATTGTTACTACTGTAGTTGGATACTGTTTACTACTTGATATTTACTAACTTGCTGTATCTTTTCCTGCCTGAAAGTCTCTTGCTTGATCTACAGTTAACTGAAGCTTTAGAAACAGCTTACCTTCTTTTCTAGTTCTTCAAGTGATGTATCCAGCCCTGTGATAAATGTTCTTAAGAGGTGTGTATAAACTTGTGAAATGAAGTAAGTTTTAGAAGCCAAAAAAAACCCTTATTGGGGATGTATTAAAGAAGCAAATAATAGAGTATTTTCATTAACAGACATCTAGTGAACGGTTTTCTAACCGGTTCTATTATTCTTTAAACATTTCTTAGGTGATTCAGTTTTTTTTTCCATTTCCCACTGAATTTCATGCCAAATTATTTTAATATTTCAGGGTCTAACTAAACACACATGCATGCTAATGATACAAATGGTAGTATTACCTTCAATTCTAGAGACTATTGCATAATTGACTGCCTTTTCTCAAGAATTCAAATAGTTTTAGATTTTCTATCACTTAACCTGAATACCATGCTTTGTTGTAGAGAGGACGTGAGCTTTGATGAAAAGAACACAACTAGTGAAAGGTTGTAGTTGTACTTAAGAGAAATTACCTGTATACTAACACTGTCCAGGTCACTGCCATTAGGAAGATGCGATACCTTTTTGGCGCCAGCACACAGCCATGAATAAAGAAAGGGAGGTGGGTACCCAGGACAATTGGTAGTCCCTGGGTCAAGTACCAGTGCCAAGGATGAGAACCATAAAATGTTCCCAAATTCTGCAGCACGTTGAATTTCAAGAAGTTCAACTGAACCAGTACCCACTGGGATGTTCAAGGGATGGGGGAGGAAAAAAAGTTAATAATCCAAATTGAAAAATCAACACGTAAATTGAATTATACAGTCACCATTAGCCTCAAGTGACATTTTCAGTGATAGTTGCATCTTTTCTATCTCTTATCACAGACTTCCTGTTTTGGCAGTTACAGAAAGAAGTGTATAAGGTTTACAGTATACCATTAAAAACTACTCATTTGAAGTAATAGTCTGTTGTTTAAAATAACTAAGAAGTCAGTGTTTAAGAATTTATGACTTCAGATGTACTTACAGAGGATAGGCCAGACACAGTCTAGCCACAGAAATAACAGAATTTAGAGAAGTCCACATCATCTATCTGTGTTAAAATGGTTAGAATTAATCTTAGTTTTATAAGATGTGTAAAGCTGCTTACCTCACCAAAAAACACACGGTCTATTATTAAAGAGATTCCCAATGTGACCAATCTGAAAAAAACAAAAGTTGATTGCATTGCTATTGCTTATGTATCATGTTGTTCTCCAAATTGCTGTCAAAACTTGCTGAAGTTACTCCTAAACTCTTGTAGGATTATCCATACTCATGGCATTTTTACAGTGGCCGTCTGCTATCACCCAGTATCCTTGGCATAACAGCAGGATAAGGTGGAATGATGTTAGTGTTTTTGTCCTTACGAAATCTCTCTCTGACTCTACACAGCATACACATTCATTTCAAAGAGGCATAACTTTTCTTTAAACTTTGTTTTTCCCTGTGTTTTAACAGCTTTTTTTTTTTTCTTTTTTTTGAGTCCTGTCTCTGCTGCATTACCAATTTACCATTATGTGGTATCAATCTTAAGATACAGCTGCAAACAGTCAATTTAAATTCAGAAGGAACTTACCCAACTGGAATGCAGTTGTGCAGGATAAGGTCTGCTTTCCTCTGTTCTCGCAAAAAATGACTGAAGAACAAAGGTATCCATGGGATAGCAGCGGTGGGACGGATAACAATTGCAAGTGCTACCAGTGTTAAATACTTGCAACTAGAATGAGGGAACAAGAGAAAAGTAAACTTATCATAAGATCTGATCAATTATTTTGCAGACAGTGATGTTTCCTCAATATAAATATTGTTGTGTCTCTGACCCAAATTTCTGCATGCTCCAGGTAACCCATTCTCTGAGCGCAGATACTTTGTTTTGCTTGAAAGGTTGCCTGCTACATAACTGTCTTATTAGCAATAGAGACACTAATTAGGAGCGCATACTTGTTTTAAAATAGATAGCTGGTAAAGACAGTTGTAACCACAAATTCATCTATGGCTGCACCCAAACAATTGTTTTCTTTTCTCAAGTTACCACAAACCCCAGTCTTCTAGAGCTTAGGTTAAAGTTTTTTGTGAAGTGATGCTTCAGGTAAATAACAGGAGAATAGTCATGTTGTATACCAGCTATATCACTACTTCAAAAAAAATCTAGAGGAAATACCACAGTTGCTGGTGCTACTTGCTATGTGAGTGAGGCATTTTTGGTTGCTTATAATCCTAGGATAGAAGTCAGCATTTTAAATGGTATCTGTTGTTATCCCAAGCCAGAGGTATCCCAAGCCAGAGGTTATCAGTACTGTTAGTAGAAAGTTTCTCACCTGCTCCCCATCTTGGAACCTTTTACTGGATAGTAGTAAAGGGCAAAAATGGTAAGAAGAGTTTCCATGGTGTTTGTAAGAGTTCTGGTACAGGAATACCATGTAAACCAGGAGCACAGCTGGCAGAAGTACTGAAAATAATTATGAACAAGGGGATGCACAGGGAGATGTGTTAAAACAAGTTCTGTAGCTCAGAGTAACGGTGATAATTCTGAGGCTTGACTTAGCGTTATTTTACCACTGTTCACACTGCAGCGGTGTAAATTAACATGCATATTTTATTAAAAGTCTGGGACTCACCACATACTTCGCTGTTTCTGCATTTTCAAGGTGTCTCACTAATAAATAAAGCTTCACATCAGCAAAAGCTGCCAAAACTGCTTGTACCAGTCTAGGAACCCATATCTATGTAAGCAAAGACAAAACTTCACTTGCAGCAATATCAGTTATATTCCAAGTTCAAAGAGTTCAAGTTCACTATTTTATCAGTCAATGACTTCTTAGACATGAAAATAGTAAGTGAATTATCAAACGTTCTCTATACCTCCCCATGGTTAAAATATAACCCTATGATTCTTTGGCTAGTATTTCTGCCTGAACATAGTTTTCAAAAACCTTTGTCGTTCAGTAACAAAAATGCATGGAATTTAAATGCGATGCTTTAGCAGCAGCTGCGTTTTCTGGCCAAGCGATACTTACCAGCAGCTGAACGTCGTCCTTCCCCAGGAGCTGCAAAGCTTTGTAGATGCTCGCGAAGAGCAGCGGGTAGGAATAGCCCCGCAGGCGCTGCGCCCACTCCCAGGTGAGGTGCCCATAGCTGCGCACGTTAAGGACGCACCGTGACGGGCCGGGGCCGCCAGCCCCCGCCTGAGCCGCGCTCCTCTCGGCCGTGCCCCGCTCCGGCCGCTCGCCCTCCCGAGCGGGGGCGGCGGGGAGAGGGCTCGCTTCGCACCGCCAAAGGATATCTGAACGCCATGCGGTGAGCCACCTCCAGCGACTGCCAGTACTCGTCCGGCACGAAGCTGGTCCGCACCAGGGCGCAGTTCAGCACCCGCACGGCCACCGCCAGCGCCGTCAGGGCCGCGGTCCCGCCGGCAGCGCCTGCGGAAGCAACGCCCGCAAGTGAAAGGCCCGGGCCCCGCCGGGGGCCGCCCCGCCCGTCCCGCCCTCCCGCTTACCGGCGCCGGGCTGCGCGGCGGCTCCGCGGGCGGCCCCGTACAGCACCGACCGCCGCTTGCGGAGCCGCACCGCCTCCGGCCGCCGCGGCCGGCCCCGCGGCAGCAGCAGCCCGT
>NC_048902.1:3049052-3088852 GCF_011077185.1 Oxyura jamaicensis | reverse complement strand
GCCGGCCCCGCGGCAGCAGCAGCCCGCCGGCAGCCTCCATCCGCGGGGGCGGCGCCGGGGCCGGGGCGGCGGCGCGGCGCTTGCGCGGCTTCTGCGGCTGCGCTTCCTTCTTCCGCGCTGCCCAGCGGGCCTCCTCCAGTCCTTCAGGAGCGGGGCGCCGGCCCTTCCCTCGTCCGTGCGTGTTCGTGTCCGTGTCCCTCCGCGTCCCCGCCGGCATGGGGGGGCGGCTGCCGCAGGTGGCGCTGGCCGTGGCGCTCGGCGTGGTCAGCGGGCTCTACATCTACCGGCCCCTCTTCCACCCGTCCGGCGCTCAGCAGCCCCCCGAGCACCCGCCCGCGCCGCCGACGGACGCCGCGCCGGAGAAGAAGCCCTGAGGGAGTCGCGAAGGCCGCGCCGCCTCCTCCCGGCCCCGGGCTGCGCGCTGAGGGGACGGCGTGGAGCGAGGAGATGGCGCCGGGTGGGGAGACGGCGGGACCCGAGACCGCGTCGCCCGCCTGCCCCCGAGCCGCGTGGGGCTCCTCCTGCGGCCCTCCTGGTCCTGCCAGCCCCGAGAGGGCTCCTCCTGCCCGGCCCGGCCCTGCCCCGCAGCGATCCGCCGGCAGGAGGCGGCACGGCACGCCGCCGCGCTCGGTACCAGCCTGTAGAGCCGCGGGTGTTGAAATATCCATAAAAATCTGAATGCTTTAAGGTACGTGTGTCTCAGTGTAAATCACCATCAGGGAACTGGAAAAAGAGAGTCGCCGTTGTACAGTTACGCTTGGTGCTTTTCGTGGGTTTTCTCCGAACTCTAAACACCGTTTTGGTCTGCTTGTCACAGATGCAGACCCTGAAGCTGGGAGCACTGGTGGGCTGTTGGCTGGTAAGAGATCCACGCCCAGCTTTGGCGTATGTTCTTGCGTGTAAATATCTATACTGCATGCGCACCACATGCACGTACACGTTTTGCAGTCCTCTCCCACGTTTAATGAGAAGAATGAGTGGAAAGGAGCCTCGTGGGGTGCGGCGTGGCCAACAATCTGAGTGGAGCAGGTGCGGGGCTCTTCCAGATCCGGCGTTGGCAGGGCTCTGCCCTTGGGCTTGGTCATCAGCGGGGAGAATATTTACACGATGCTCGTGACCAGAAGTGCTTCAGAGACAAAAAAAAATAAATAAATAATCTCCTGGGGCTGTTAGGTCAAGAGTGGTTATTTAATAGGGAGGGTCCTGGGGGAGTTCAGGCTGCCTGGAAGTCAGGTAGTACTTGGGGAAGTGCTTCAGCACGTAGCTCAGTAGAACAGCGTTAGCCTTGCAATAGGTGCACATCGTTCTGAGACTCGAGATCAGTAGCTATTTCAAGACTTTAACACATCTAAAAAGAAACACAAACATACAGATGTGGGGACTTTGGTCCTGACACAGAAACCTGTTTGGAAATCGTGAGGGAAGAAATTGCTCTGGCTGTGCTTTTATTTGAAATCAGGAACAATGTGATACTGAGAGACAGTCGGTAGACTCCACAGAAGCTGAGATAGGAGTATAGCAGCAGGAGGCGGACGGGGAAGTGCAGCTGAGGAGTGCCTGATCACTGCAGTTTGGATGTGAGGAAAGGCCACAAGTCACTGTCAACAAACACTACTGAGGTGGCTCCAGCATCTCCTTTTTTTACAGTCCCATTTTATCTTGAAAAGCCCGCCCAGAAAGGCATGGCTGTGTCGGTAGCTTGCTGGACGTCAGTCCGTAAGGATGACGGATGGCTTTTACCAGGGCCGCCTCAGCAGAGAGGCTGTATGAACTGATGTGGAGGGAAAGGGCTGCCCACGCAGCTGAGCTCGAGGCCGTGAAGAGGCCTTGCTGGGCACCGCGGAGCACATGCGGAAGGGGCTCTGGTGAGGGCCGGGGGGCAGCAGGGGGCAGCAGCTGCCCGCTCGCGTTTGCCTCCGCAGCCCCTTGTGCCTCTGATGAATTTTCTTCAGTTGCCCGTGATGTGATTTCAGAAGGGTAAGGGGTCAGGGAGCGCAGCCGAGGAGCCGGCCTTGTTCGTGCCAAGCGCCCCGTGAGTTTGGGCAAAGCGAGTGGCCGCAGTCAGCGCCCGAGCCCCGCTGCAGCGCGGAGCGGGGCCGGGCTGAGCCCCCGGGCTGAGGCGGTGCCGGGGCCGGGCCGGGGCGGGCCCCGCGTCCGTGAGGAGCCGCCCCTACCCCGGCCCCGGCCCCGGGCCGCACGGGAAGTGATGTTGCCCTGACGGAAAAGGCGACTTGCAGCCCAAAAAACGGACGCGGCGCTGCCGGAGCCGCGGGGTGGCGGGGGCCGGGCAGGTAGGCGGGCAGCGGCCGCGCTGAGCGGGCGGCGGGGCGAGGGGCGAGTGGCCTCCGGGCGAGGGGCTGGGGGGACGAGGCTGAAGGGGCCGCTCTTTGGGCATGGCGCGGGGCTGGCGCGGCTTCCCCGCAGCCCTCGGAGGGGCTTTGGCGCCCGGTTGGGCTCCGCCGGCCGTCGTTAGCGGGCGGGCCGCGCTTCCCCGGCGGGTGCTGGGCTGCGCTGGAGCTGGGCCGGCGCTGCTGCAGCGCGGGGGAAGGTTCCTCGGGCCGGCCTGGCGAGCAGCTGCAGAACCGGCACCGTGCCCGAACCGGCACCGTGCCCGAACCGGCACGTTGCCCGCCGCCGAAGGCGTGCTCTGCTTGGAGAACCGGGGAAGGGGACTGCCGGCCTGATTTAAAACAGGGCTGGCTTTTGCGAATGGTGAGTTGCTGAGGGTGCAGTGTAAGCGTGGTTCCTCTGCCTAGTCAGAACTTGGATCTCGTGGCCGAGAGGCAGCACATCTGTTGCTGCCTTCCCAGCGCTGCGTCTGACGGCCTGCTTGCCAGAAGGGCTCTGGGGGAGTCTCCTCAGCCTGATTTGCTTGGGCCAAACTAACAATTTGATGATCTTAGATCTAAGGGATGCTAAATCCATCAGGAAGGCTTCTTAGTTTTTCTAATTCTAGTAGCAGCTACATCATTATTTAATATTAGTTGCAGTTTTTGTGCTACTGGCGAACTATAAAGGACGTGCCTAGAACTGTCTGAAACACCCAGCCTTACTTCTTGGCTCTCCTTAGAGATGCACGAGGTGCATTATGAGCTTGTTGATGGTGCGACTGCTCGAACAGTTGACATATTGGTTGGCACGTACAAGTTTTTCATCAGAATAACACATGCTTGGAGTTAGGAGTCCTCCTAGGCATTACTGGAAAGGTGACCTTTCTCTGTATTTACTGCTGTTATTGAAACTCTACAAAATGCCTATTGATTCCCATATGTGAAATGTGTTAGCACCACTAATCAATTTCTAAGGTTTCTGCATGCCTCTTCTTGGAAACTTGTTCCTACGTAGAACTGTCTTCTCAGTCCTTGTTTCTTTTCATAGACATGTAGTACTCTTCTGACTGTTCCAAAATTATTTTCCAGTCAGAAAAAAAGTGTAAAGTAGCATATGCATTTCAAATGTTAATACCTTATTGTAGGAATAGTATTTGTGATGCTAAAGGGTTTGTCTCAAAGTGTGCTTGAAGAGATGGAAAAAAGAACAGCACATTCCAGTGTTTCTAGTTCGGGGTTCTAATTTTACACCTGCTTAATTAGTTCCAGAAAGGAGTTCTGGGTGGGAAGTGTGTGCATGTATAGCATACACTGTTGCGTTTTTAGAGTTAATAAAATTTCTAATCTGGGACCAGATATCTAAAACCAGACTGTAAGTTTGTTTTCATCGCTATCTTTAAACGTGGTAACATTATTTTATCACTTGACTACACGTTTCCTTTTCATTCAAAGAGAAGATTGGTGAGATAAAAGAATTTTTAAGCAGCTCTTTGTGTTTACAGGAACAAATGTTACAAGCTATGTTCCTTGTATGTCATCTTTGGATTCTCAGTTGCTCTATTACTGCTAGGTGTCTGCTGTGCTGGCACAATGGCCATTGATCGATCTGTCAGTTTTCAGTATTACCCTGGACCTGCACATCAGCACTGTTATTGAGAGCAGTCTGTCATGGTCACCAGCGGGCTGGTAAGAATTTAATTTAGAAACAGGCAAAGTGGGCACTAGATACGGGATATAAAGAATGGCAACTCCTTTCTCCCTGTTACTTAAGGGTTCAGGGAATAATTATAACAAGGGGCATTTAAAATGTATTAAACTTCTGATTTAAATAGTTAATTATCAGATACTCTCTTCTGTATTAAAGACTTATTATTTTACTCCACTGCACATGTGATCTGATCCTGCAGGTACTTAGGTTTGTTCTGATTTCTGTGATTTCAGAGGGCTACTTACATATTTAGAGCTTTTGTGTTTGCTGGGCTGGGCATGTGAAGTGCTCAAGAACTTGTTTTCACGCCTGTCTTGCAGATGCCACCTATGCTGGAGATACAATTATGTTTACAGAACTGACTTCAAATGTGGCTGAAAAGTTGCTTAAGTACAGCGTGGTTTAAGAAATAGTTACTTAAAAAGCAGCTTGTTTTTAGAGCAAAACCTTTTTTTCTTCTATTTATACAAATATATTCTCAACCAGTTGTCTTCTGGGAATAGCATCTGGTTATGAAACTTCTTTTTATTTTTATTTTTTGTCTTTCTAGTCTGAAAACTGCTTCCTTGTTGTACAAGTTAATCCTGCCTGCTGACATTAAATCAGCTATGATCAGACCCTTTTATCTCCCTTGGAGGTAAAGCTATGATGAATAAGGAGTTGTAGTCCTTAATTTCTCTACTGAAATATTCTTATATTGTTTTCTTTTCATAAATGATACAACAATTTACTTTATTGTAATAAGTAGTCTCAACTTTTGTGATTTATTTTCCGATATAATAAGCTTTGAAGATTACATTTAGGCATATGGATTAAAATATAGCATATAACCAGCATATTTTTGTCTGTGATGTTGCTGTGGCTTCAAGGAGTTGAAAATAGTGTGATATATTTATGAGAGTTTTACATGGTACCAGATGTTGTAATCCTTTTCATGTACTGGGCAGCACTTTGGAGCTGACTTGACAAGTTCTACGGTATGTGAACTACTAAAGGGAAAAAAAAAAAGTATCATTGCTTTTGTAACTCTGAGGATAATATAAAAATGTAAACTAACGCAGCGATATTTCCCAAGTTTGGGAACCCGTTTCCCATAGGTGCTCTGTTTCCCTGTGGCTGATGTTCTTACTGAAGAGAAAGGGGTGAGTCTAAACCAGAGCAGATAAAGGCACTTTGGGAACACAGTGTGAAGACTGCTAGTGAGGTAGGAAAGGGGCAGGAAACAGCAATGAAGATATGAGCTTAGTAGGAGGAGTACAGCTTTTCTAGAAATTTGTGGTTTGCAATGGAAAAAGGAGTTGATAGATACACGAACAGTCTTTTTAAATTAGAAGCTGAATTTGTGGGCACTTGCAAGTGGTATTTTGAATCTCACTCTATACTTGTGCAACAATTATTTATGTAAAACAGGTATGAGAATTAAAGGACTGTAAGGAGTAAATGTAGCTGGTATTTTTTTTTGTGCCAAAATAAAATACTGGATGGATAAGGATAACTGCTGTACCAATCAAGAAGCTGATTCGTGGTTAACTTTGGTGTTGGTGACCAACGAGGAGTTGTGCAGCTGGCCATCTTTCTGCTTGTGGGTACAGCTGTCATTTGAAGAGGTGATCTGTTGGAATAAAAAGCAAAATAGCTAAGTATTACTCAAGATTTTTTTTTTTTTTTCGTTTGAGGTAAGATGAGGCAACACTGTGGGTAGAGGCAACACTTACTAAACTAACTTATTAATGGAAAGGATAGATGAGATTTCAGGTGCACAACCTTTCGGGTTCGAATTAGAAACAGCAGAATTCAAAATAAGTTGAGAACGGTCAATATACCCATTTATAGTCCTTCTGTTAAGCATATTAACTTGCAGGGCAGCATGTGGCATCAGCAGGCGATGAAGGTTCTCCTGCAGAAGTACTGCTGTTTTAAGGGTATCATCCCATTTCTAATTAGATGCTTCAAAACGGCTATGCTGTCGTGCTAGCTGATCTACAACCATGGAAGTGAACAGCATGTGCTCTCCAACTCCACCAGATTTCACTCTCTATCTCATTATTTTCATAACTGTTGGATATTTATTTGGTTCTCTTGCCTGCTCAGTGAAAGGACTATAACGAAAAGGTTGCTATGTGAACTGAAAAGAAAGAAAAACAGTTTTGTCCAATAACATCATTGGGAAAGGGGAATATTTGTACTAGACCGAAGGCTGCAGTCAGCAGTAAGAACTAATAACTCATGTATGTTGAGTAGGAGGAAAAGACAGCTGAATCATTTTATGGTTAAAAAAACAAATTTTCATTTTTCTTCTTTTGTGTCTCTGCCAATCGTGCATGTTATGAATCATATTAGTAGGTGTTGAGGAAAGATGCATTCCTGCTTTAAATCCTTGCTGACAGTTGCATGACTAACATGTAGCATGCTGCATTTTGAAAACTTCAGAGCATCACTCAAAGCAAGCAGTTGTGGGAGCTGCTTGTGCTGTGAAACTGTTTTATGTAAGGTTTGCGCGGAAGATGAATTGCTGCTATGTTTACTGGCGATGGATGGTGTTTTCCAAGTCTATTGTAAGGCCTAGTTAATGTTCAAAATGTGGCTTATAGCAAAAATAAGGATATATATATTTTAAAAAAAATCAAATTTAAATGTTAACCCTCACCTCTTTGTTTGGTTCCAAACCAAGCTTTATGCATGACTGAATGTAACTCCAAGTGCGGGTGTTGGGTTAGGCTCTAGCCCTGCTGCTATTATCCGTTTGCAAGAAAGTATTAAGATCTTAAAGTGCTTGATGAGGAACAGCACATGCTCTGCTGACTTTCTCCTCTAACAGTAATTCAACTTGACGAGCCTTTGCTGCTGGGGCATGAACTGTTGGACAATAATTAATTTTTCCAGTTTCTTTTTTTGCATCAGAATGGTGTCAGCATAGACAAGAGAATAACTGTACAGTGACGGTGTCATCTGGATTTGAAGACAATACTGCCCAAATCTGACAGTCTTTCTTTTGAGTTCAATAGCAAGCTTTTTATAATTAATTTTTAGATTGGGTAAATGTAGCCCTAAGTTTGACTTGCTAAAGTAGGGTTATTGTTTATTTAGCTATGATATAGAAGAGGTGACTACGTATCTTTATTTGATATATTTTGAATTGTCAGTTTGGATATAGCACGTAGTGCACAGGGTGGGGCCTGAGATCCGGCTATTTGTTAGTAGAAGCTGGAGAGCTGACTTCGGAAGATCTATGAAAAGAGCTTGCTGCAAAGATAGAACTGTGCATTTTGGTAGACTTCAAAAAGAAAAAAAAAAAAAGAGAAGCTTGAATTTCTAATACAGGTAAACTCAACCAGCTTTTATTCTATTAGCTGTTTTATTTCTACTAATAGATGTGCGTAAATTTAATTTGTTTTTAAATAGAAAATGCTTTTAAATCCAAAATTAAAGGAAAGGTGTGGTAAAATTCCAGGATTCTCAATTCCCAGGTGTCGGTGTGTGGCAGCACGCGCTGTGGCTAGTCTGGGGCAATGCGTGTACAACGTGGCCAGCCAGTGGGTGGCCCCTAGAACCTAAAAATGGTAACCGCCAGCTCTTCAGTGGAGGCATGCATCCGGCTCTTTCCTTTATCCAGCTGCCAATTTTTCACAAAGTGTGTAGGAACTTCATATTTCTGTGGCTTCTTGCCCTTCTGTGAAGGAGTACGGAAACTGATCAACAGGTTCAAATGCTGGGGAGGAAGGCAGAAATGACAGAGAAACTCAATTTCTGTCTAATAAGCTTTATTTCCTTAGGCTAAGAGGCATGTTCTCATTTCAGCTTTGTTTTTTGCATTGTAAATTTGGAGCTTTGCTTCAAGAAGTCCTTATTGCACACGCAATTTCCAGTGTGATGTGCTGAACCTTAGGGAATTTCTCTTCAGCCCAGCATCCTGAGTGATCTCGCGGAATGGGAGCAGGAACACTTTTTCTCCATGGAAGTCGCAGAAGGAGTAGAATAGAGCAAATAGAACGGAAAGTCCCAATTTGGCAATCTACGCCAGTATCACTACCTGTACAAACCCACCAATTCCTCTAGCATGCTCTGGATTAACCAGCCAGGTCAGTCATACTTAACTTAGGGAGTCACTGAATAAATGTGGAAATTAAAGAGCGCTAATATTAATGAAGTTCATGGTTTAAGAAATGAGAGGGGAGAATAATAGCATTACAGGTGTCTAGTGAGGTTTCATATGCTTTATTGCATGAAAGGTCAAACGATAGAGGACAAATGGAATATTTTTCTGTAGTTCGGAACTTATGCATACATAGAATATATCTGCATAATGCAGAATATATGTTCTATTGTGCGTATATAGAATATGTAGCCACATTTATCAAACAGAGTGCAAAGTTACTCTGTACTCTGAAAGAATGCCAAAGTGAGTTTAACAAATGCTTCCCAGCTAGTTATGTTCAGTAGATGTTATCTTGACAGGAGAAAAGCTGGTAGGTGTTAAGTTGGGTTTGCCTAACAATTTCTAACAAGGCAGACTGATTGCATGTGTGTACATCACTTAGGCAGACGGGACATTTTTGCCCAGATCAGCCTGTCTGTGGATGGAACTATTCCTAGGTAGCTAACTAATTCTACTGAGTGTGCTTCAGCTGAATGAGCATTGCATTTGTGGTGGGAGAAACACAGTTCTGCATGCTAGCATTAGCTAAGCCATTCAACTTTTCCTCCTGAGAGCTAATTTAAAGTGGAAAAGACACTGTTGTCATCTTATGGGGAGAATGAAGACCACTTGTTATGTTAAATAGACTTACAAAAGATGTGAACGGGGTGTAGAGCTGGAAAGAAAACCCAGCTCTGTCCAAATCGGGACTCTATTGAGATCCATCTTAAAAAGCAGCATTGTTGTCTTGGCGGTGACGCACTGGATCAGGCAGTGCAAAGAACAAATGCATATTGATTAAGTGTCAGCATATAAAAACATCAAAGCAACTTTCAAAATTGTATTAATATGATAAGACTGTAGAACACTGAAAATCCTTTGAAGGAAGCTGTACTGCATGTTCATTTACATCGGTACGACAGCTTCCTGTAAAGTTACTACATTTTTTAATTAATACACTTAGTCATCAACCCTGTTGATATGCAGATAAAGAACATTGATCTCAAATGCGATTTGTAGCTCTTCAGGCTGAACATAGAGCTACCAGATTATTGCTGTGCAGTTACAGCTGCATACCAAAGTGCAGAACCACTTGTGTCTGCATACATTACTGTTCTAGGTGCTTTCTTCATGAAATCAGGCCCTCACTTCCTAAGTATTTATGACATTAGGAACCAACATAAATCTCACTTACAGAAGAGTGTGTGTAATATTTACTCCATCTTTAGGTTAAATGTTCCTCTTTTAAGGTGAAGTAATTTGAACAGTGTGAATGTTGCAAAGAATATCACTTATTGCATGCAAAAGGATCAGGTTTGCTCAGTCCAAAAATAATGTTTGTTCTTGCAAATAACTATTACATTTTATTGCTGTTTTAAATTCAGAACTTTGTATTTGCTCTTTCTTGGTGTCTTAGCAGCTTGTACATAGATGCTGTATATGTGTTCTTTCTAATATTTCAGGCCTTGATTGGGAAGTGAGAATGTGATTCAAGAATTAAAAAAATAATTTTGCATTTCTCTTTTCATTCAGTTCTAGAGCAGGCACCTATACTCTTGGCTTTGTCTCAGGACAAGTTATAACTACAATTATGTTAATAGAAAGTGGAGACGGTAAATTTATAATTCAACAGAAATGACAAATTGATTAGATCCACTCCTTTGGGATAATTTTACTAGTCTCTTCTGTGATATTAACCTTTTCTTCAAATGTAAGCAGATTTGCTTTCTGGAAGTACACTTTCAGTGGTTTTCCTGTGAAAAAGATGGCAGAGCTTGGTGTGAGGTTTTCCCAAGTGCTGATGTTTGAGTGCCCAGTTGCTGGGAAAGATTCCTGTCTTTGGGCAGTAAGTTGTTCCATGAGTACAAAATTGATGCTTCTATCTGTTATTTTAGTGTGACGTTTGCTGTATTCCTGCAGAGTATCTTGTAACCCTTGGAAGTTATTCACCTGGAGTCACATTTGAAGAATATTTTTAAGAAGCTGTTACCTGTTAAAAAAGCTACTGACCTTAAACATTGATACTTTAACTGATAGTTTATCTCTTGCAATACTGAAAGAAAGCTCAGTCACAATCATTAGTAACTGCCTAGACTGGTTCGCATGTGAAACAAAAGAACAGAAGTGTTTTACTTCAAATCAGTATTACAGAATATTTAACAGATGTGCCTTTGAGGTAGCAGAAGGGACTGCCTGACCTACTTTCATTTTAATTGCTGGAGGAGTATTTTGTGATTTGATGCTGGCAGAGTTCAGCTGCTACGTTTCTGATGTGAAAGTTGATCTTCTGAGTATGGGTTGCCTTTTCTTTCTTGGTGGGTTCTTGGTGTGAGGAGAGTAGTTACTGTTCAATATAAAGGATTTTCTCCCCTCCTTTCAGGTCTGTTTAGTTCTGTCTTGGGATATTGGCATGTTGCTGCACTTATGGACTGCTGTGGCAGTAAGTGGCAAGCTGATTCATGTGATAGATTGTCAGTTTTCTGCTGTCAGCTCTACTAACCTTTTCCAAAGTGTCTTTTCTTGAGAAGCTGCCTTCTTCCAAGGAAACAACTGTAATTCTGTTCTACAGTTGTAGGAATCTGCTTGTACCAATAAATATTTTTCCTATTTACTCCCCCTCCCCCCCTTTTTTAATTTTGTATGATATTTGTCTCACTTGAAATAATTGCTGATAGCATCTGATCAGTCTCGAAGTTTGCCAGCATATGTGTCAGTCAATTCATAGGCAGTGTGTCCCAGTGGCTGTTTTCCCTCCTTTTGCATTTGTTAAGTTTCCTCTTTGATTGCCAGTAGAGGTTTTGTGGCACAGATAAGATTTGTGGATGCTAATGAATAATGTTACCCTGGGCTGCCTGCTGGTTGTTTCTCATTCCACAGTCTGGCATGTGAAGACTATGCTGTGGCTGTTGGTAAAGACAAGCTGAGGTTCTTGTCTGTGTTGGAAAAAGCCATAACTGGTCATAGTGCTGAAGAACAGACCCCAGCAGAACTGGGTCATCAGAGGCTGGAGGCAGCTGACACTGCTGTGAGGCAAGGTCATAGCTTTTGGCTTTGGAAATAGAGAATTGTCTGTAGCATTAAGTGAGGTGGCCTGTTGCTCGATCTTTTTGCCCCTATTTCTGACTCCAGTGGCAGATGTCTAGATTCCTGTGGGAACCACTGTCAGACAGGTAACAACCTAGCATTTTCTTCTTGGGGAAATGTCTGCTGTGGGACGGCTTGGGCGCTTGCAGCTTTTCTCAGGAGTGTAGAATATATGAAGGCAAACGTTCTGAGGCTTGGGATGAAGAATGCTACGTGCTGTCCAAATATGTTTGACTGTCAAACTTCCTTCTGAGTTCCCAGACCTACATGGCATAGATCAGTTTTACAAGAAGGCCATGAATTCCAAGCATTCAGATCATCTTTTTCATACAGGTTGTAACCTGTTCATAAAACTTCTTCAGAAAAACTCCAACACCAAACAGCAGGAAGATTTAATAACTGTGTAACTGGCCATTCTTCTTTAGAGCTCTAGCTTCAAAACTGCTTTTCACAGTTGCAGGACTTTACTGATGCAAATTTGATCCCCTACACGTAGTTGTAAAATGTCCAGTCTCTTATCAACCCCTGAGCCTCTGATACCAGCAAGAGGAAGCCTCACCTGGAGGAAGGCTGGCTGCAGTGGTTCCTGTTCCAGCGGCCACCACACCGCTTGCACGCGCTTCCTGCTACCGCAGAAGGGGTGGCTCAGCTGTTTGTGCAGCATTTGCTGACACCCTGCAAATGTTTGTTTAAAAGCAGAGGCTTTAAGTAACCAAACTTTGATGTCCTAGTTTGTAAATTGGCACCCTCTGTTTTGGTACTAACTCTGCAGTTTGAAATCAATATAACTTCAATTAGAGAAAATAATTTTAATTTCAACTACATCTTTGTATTGAAGTCTTACTGCTTTGAATACAACTTTTTCTGGAGAGGGAGAGTGGGAATTGGTGTTCTTCATACCAGGTTGGTAAGAAGAAAGTTAAGCAGCCTCATTTAATTCTGAAATCAAAAGATGAAGTTTGGAAATTATTTATGAATTACTCTCCCCTTACAGATGGCAAAAATGTTTCTGTGTGGAACAGCTTGAACGCCTTTAATGTTGCTGGTTGAGGCTTCCAGGCAGGCAGTTTGCATTCAGCATGTGTAGCTGCTCAGCAGGGCTGTTTACAACACGGCAGAGCTGTTGCTTGCTCGCTTTGTCAACACTTCTTATCCTGTTCTTCCTTCTGCCCTCCAGAGCAGTTACCAGACATTCTCAGCACTTGTGGTCTAAGTACTTCTTCACTTTAAGCTAATGTGCTGGTATTGGTCAGGAAAGCAGTTAAAGACAAAAAAACGTTCACTCAATTCAAAAAAACGTTCACTCAATTCAAAAATTGAGTGTCAACTTTGTTATTGGGTGTGGGAGCAAAAAAAGGACTTCTGTCTTCTCCTGAAGCTGAGGTGAAATTTGTTGAAGGTTGGAATGAGCCAAGAACGGTTAGACTTTTAAAGATTATCACCCGTAACAAAATGTAAAAGAAATGGATTTTAGTTAAATCTGGAAAAATACTAAGGCAGGGCATGAAAAATGTTCTGTTGCAGTTAATTATTTGCCACCTCAGCATAACAAAACTTCCATGTTCCCTGAGGAAAAGGGCAATGATCATTGCCTTGATTTACAGGAAAGGAGGTGAGATAGTTGAGCACTGCAGCAAGTGAATTAGGAAGCTTCTGGAGTTGTCTTTGTTACTGGTGGATGAATGTATTAAGGATATGCTAAATTTTGCAGCCAGCTATCTGTAGCACTTCTTAAGTGGCCAGGCTGGAGAGTAGTCTTACAAACCTTAATTTCCTTTTTTACTTGAAACGCTGTGAGAAACAAACTGAGACAAGAAAGCGTTGTGCAAGGTAACCCAACTTCTGTTAAATCTCACACCTCACTCGCTTGGTCCACATCTTTCAGCATCTGCAACATCAAGAGTGTTTGAGAGAGGGGACGAGACCTTGTGCTGGTGGCAGCAGCCCCCCAGCTCCTCTCCCATCCCGGGGACCCAGCGCAGGGAGCGCCGGCCAGCCTTGGTGCTGGCGCCAGTGCCATAGCGTGGCCTGGGCACGTGGATCTGGCCTGTTGGGGCCTGCGTTAGCAGGCCCTGATGAATGGGCTCATTGTTGAGGAAGAGGTGGTTTACAAGTTAAATCAGTCACTTTATTTCCTTGAAGTTAAGTGAGTAAAATGTCCGTGCATCCCGGAGGATTGAGGGGGACTCTCAGGTTTGGCTGCCACAGAGCATCCCTGGTGCCATCTTACCCCTGGGGCCCTCGGGACTGGGCACAGCGGGGCTGTGTGAGGGTCCCCACAGGGCCGGGGCGCTGCCGCCTGTGCCCTGCTCTCGCTCTGGTTATAGGTGCCTTTTTCTGTCATCTGTAAAGGCATAAAGCCAGGCTCAAGACAAGTTCTCCACAGGATTTTGCATACTTTTAGTGTTTTATTATTAGACTACTGCATTTGCTGTATTTTATTTGTATCTTTAATGAAACACACTGCACCTTCCATTTCCCTGTGAAGAAAAGGGAGAGGAGGGTCCGTAGTCTAGGAAAGGCTCAGGGTTTGTTACCTGGTTTAGGGAAAACTTGTTAATTATGTTGCTTAGTTTTAAAGGGAGGAAAAGAGATCACTTGATCAGTCAGCAAGACCACATGACAAGCAGCTGAATGTAATTAGGTGGGCAGGGTGGTTGTGCAGGGCTGGCAGCTTGGCGTGCCAGTGCAAATTTGAGAGATATTCTAAGCTGCAACTCTTTTGGTTTTATTTTCTTGCCCTGCTGATAGGGATTGCAGATGAAAAACAGCCCCTTTTGCATGACTATGATATTCAAGACATCTGGACTGCGTGAGGAAACTCTGAGCTGAGGTACCTGTGGGAAAACTACAGATCCCTTTGCAGTTGTTAAGCTTAGGTATGTAAATGTTTTCTTTATTTATTTAAAGATCTGATACATTATTTTCTTTGAGCTGACAGTTGTCCTATACCAAGTGTTACTGTGTTAAGAGCTTTGAAACAATGTCAGTGTGCGAACAGCCTTAAATGTTTTGATGTGAGAGACCTAGTTCAGCATTGAGGAATCCTTGTGTTCTGGAGGAATATCTAAACTTAAAATAGTGAAATATACTGATTTATGTAAAACACGTGTGTTGGGTTTAGATGCCAAAACTGCAGCTATTTAGTATATCTTCTGTAATTTCTTTTTGCTGGCTGTTTTTGGCAATTGCCAAGTATTTTTGGCACATGTCATTCTGGTTGAGGCCAACTGGAAGGGTTGAGGAGTGCTGGTAGTAGTAGTGGCAGAGGACTTGAACATGGTACAGGGAGAGGAGGGCATTCCCACTGGGATAGTGTCAAAACTTAGAAGCATAAAAAAAAAAAAAAATACAGTGTTTTAATTGTCTTGGATTTGGTCTTAGACAAATGACGTACAGTGCGACAGTGAGAAGCTGCCTGTAGTTCATAACTGTATCAGTCTAGGTTAGCTGAGTTAGCAGGAACATGGGGGAAAGAAATCAGTCTGAGTTAAAAGACAAACCTGGGTAAGTTTATCAATAATATTGAAAGAAACAAAAATGCAGTGACCAGTGCCAGGATTTGGTAACCATAAGATGCCCTTTCT
Organism: Oxyura jamaicensis; assembly: GCF_011077185.1. Lineage (NCBI taxonomy): Eukaryota > Metazoa > Chordata > Aves > Anseriformes > Anatidae > Oxyura > Oxyura jamaicensis. The sequence goes on along the minus strand of NC_048902.1, from coordinate 3,074,008 downwards.
GGTCCCAGGTTGTTACCCTGCGTTTTCTACTGTGTTTGTGTCAAACTCCTTCTGTAGTCAGAGGGCAACATTAGACCTTTGATAGTAAAGTATACTGTGCAAATAACATCTCATGATACAAAACAACCTAACTCAGTACTTGTAAATATTATACTACTTGAACTCCACCTTCCCTCTCCCATATTTATTCCTGTGATCCCATTGACATACATAGTTAAACTATTCTTAATGAAATGGTCCTTTTGTGTGGCATTTTTTTAACACCCTTATGTTTGTTCTCACGTGTAATTAATATATCGGTGATAAAAGGAATAAAAATAGTATATTGTACAACTGTTATTTTTACTTAAAGAAATTGGACTGCAAGGAACCATGAGAGCTCGTTTAGTTCACACTCCTTGTGCAATCATACAGTAAAATATTTCAGTCTTAATTGTATAAAAGGCAATATGGGGGTGGGATATTATTACTGTGTTTTGTATCTCCTCTGGAAGAAACTCAAAATGTTTGTGCCTGTGTGATTAGGTCATTCCTTGCCACTCCAAGCATGAGCTTGTAATCAGGTGTCCTTTCTAGTCTAGGTGTTTGTCAGCATTTTTCCAGTTGTGGACCAAAATTCCATTTTTTGCAGACTCTGAATAACCAAGGAGGAGTTGTTCAGAGAACAGAAAACAGTAGTTTCCTCCATGTCTGTGGGAAGATCACAAGACATTCCCAAGATCATAATTGATGTCTATCACAGAGTACCTTAACATGATTTTTCTAGTCCTAATCATCAGCCCTTGAATTATATTTATGGGAGAAAAGTGACAAATTCATCAATTGAGCTACACAAATGGGTTTTCTTGCTGTTTCATTAAGACATTTGGAGTGTATGAAAAAGCTTATATAAAATAACTGGGAGCAAGCATTTTTTGTAAACATTGATGCTGGTTTGATGGTACTTCTTCCCTGTGCAGAGCTGGAGGGGTTGGTTGTCAGAGTTGCTTTATTGTAGTTTATGGTTAAATAACACTCTTCAATTATTGTATTACAAGTGTGTTTTGAATGTTTTGTCTTATAGAAATCATTTCCAGCACATCTTAGGATAGTGGTTTCTATAAGGAGTTAGTCTAATAGCGTAAGTTGTTTGAGGATTAAATTTTGATGTTGAGATTCTGTTGTATAGAGCCAAGCAATGTTCTAGCATGTGATGCTTGCCCCCCCTTTTCCTCCCCATGCTCCCAGTGGCTTTTTCTCTGTCTGATGTTTTCCAGCATGTCTTTTAACAGCACTAATTTAAGCAAAACAACCTGAGTAATTAGGCCTGGTAAAGACAAACTAAGAATCAAATTCAGCAGTTTTTTTTTTTTTAATGTCATCAAAGAGAAATGGTAGATTTTTTTTTTTTCCTGTACAAAAAATATGAAAATAGAAGACCAACAGAAGTTCTAAAACTATGCAAAACTTAAAGAACGAATTCAAAACACCTTATAAACTGTTCATGGAACATATCCTGGCAGAAGAGGGAAATAAACTCCAGTGAAAGGGAAGTAGAAGTAGCTTTTTAAGGAGAAAAACTTAACATAATGTTTCATTGGTGTTTGGCTTTTTAACTAGGAAATAATATAGTTCCTGCTTCTGAATTTTGTTTAAACACTGTGTAATATATCTTTATTCCTTTATATTTATAAATATAAGGAATAAAGATTCTTTAGAAGAGCTCAGCTTTAATACATCATGCTGTAACAGTTGGCATAAACAGAAGCAGAATGGGGATCTTTGTGAGGTGGGAGTTCTCTGGGAGTGAGTGGGTTGCTGGCTGTTATTGTAGCTCCATCATAGTCAATGATGTTGTACTGACTAGTGCTATTTTCTTTTTCGCTTACTGAATTTGCTTTTAGTAGAATCTCGTTATTGAATTGTTGTTTTCTTCTATAGAAAAACATGTGCAATGGTTTACATTCAAACCAAAGCTGGTGTATTAACAGAAGATGAAACAGCAGCGCCTAGTTTAGTGTTTTCAGATTAGGAACTCTTGTTGGACCATACATTGCATCGTTCCAGTTTATTTTGATTTGTGGACAGAAATGCATAGCTGAATAGGCTCTTTCATGAATCTGCTTGTCCTTTATATCCTGTTTGTTACTTTGGAGCTTTGAAGTTCCAAATAATGTAGAAGGTAAGAAATTAGTAATCACTACATGAAATGGGAGCATCAGTTGGCTTGAGACTTTCTGATTCTTCATAAGTATGCAAAGTTTTATGCGTTCCTGACCGAACATAAACATAATCTGAATGCACTGTGGTATGAAAATAATATATAGCTATATATTATAACTGAGTAACTGAAACGATGAGTAAGGACAAGCTGTGGCATTAGACGTGATGCATTTTGCTTTCCTTGCAGGGCTCCTGTATATCTCCATGACAAGAATTAGTGTGAGAAATCATGTTTCGCTGTGTTGTTTATCTGAGCAATCTTAGCTGTATATCAAGGTTTAACTATAATTCACACTGTAATATGGGATTCTGATCAGAGTAGCAAGATAAATAGTGCTGGCAACTCAGGCTGAAAAACAACAGGCTTTTTGAATGAAAGCTTTGTGTTCTGCAGTTCAGCCCCCTTAATCGGTACTTCTTTTGAATTATCCCTTCCCCGAGGCTCTAGGAAAGGAGCCCTGCTAGGATATGAACAGAAGCAAACACTTTGCCAAAGCACTGTCTGAATATTTTGGCAGACTGCGGAGCCTCAATAGAAAGCTTGGACAATGTTAGTTTGTACTGTGGTTGGAGCTCTTCACGGGGAAGATTTGATGTCTTGTTGCAAGAGCAGACTTATTTTTCAATTCCTGCCAAACAAACAACAACGAAACCCACCAAAACAGCTGTGTTTCTGGCCTTGCTTTTTAGAAGAGTTTGGATGACACCTTTGAGCCACATCGATGCTCCAAAATAACTGTGTCCTGCTGTTCACAGGTTAAGATTTCTGCTTTGCTGTCTCATGCTAGTAACTTCTCGAAGAGAACAGGTAGTGCCTGTTGAATACTGCCTGGGTCTATTTGAGGCAGAAGTGGCGTTTTATTATGTAAAGGACAAGTTGAATTATTCCTGGAGTATTCTCAGCAAGTTATTTCTAACCTTCTCATAGCATTTATGAAACATAGAAGCATGACACGTGCTTATTATTTCCAGACATGCTTACTAAAAAGTCCTATACAGTACGGAGCTGAAAATATTTCTTGAAGACTGTAGCTATTACAAACTCAGAAATCAAAGGCTCGGGACCTTCTTTAGATCTGCTATGAGCAGAATATTGATCCATCTCTGTATTCCTTTGAAGTGTCATGCTGCCAGCCTGCAGTGCTCTGGCTTTCTCCACATTGCAGAGGTTGCCAGCATGGTCTGGGGTAGACCCTGTGAGCTTAGCACCTCCTTAGCACCTCTATTTTTATTTTTGAATTTTGGAAGAGCCTCAGTTTTGTGAGTCTAGTTATTTTTTTCCACCCAAGTCTGCATGCACAAGTTCTCTGTTTAGCTTCTCTGGCTGCCTCTTGTTTTCAGGTCTGAATACATCGGATCTTAGATTAAAGGACAGAAGGAACAAGCCTTTCTAGTTACTAGACAGGGTGTTTCTCAACTGACAGTTTGCCTGATTTTTTCACGGGTAATTAAAAGCTTTCTTCGCCCGCCGCCCCCCCCCCCTTTTGCTAGATCCATTTAAGAAACCCTTCTGATCCTATAATTCCAAAAATAATTTCTTAGTATTCTTAATGTCATGGCCCAGTATTCATCGATAATACAAACGTTCCAGCTCATTAGAAACGGATAATGGTTTGTTGTTCAGTGAATATCTTTGATAACCAGTAAGTTTTCTGAGGATCAGGTTGTCAGCATGAGACACTATTTTCATGATTGCTGAAAGCGTGATTTGTCACATTGGTCTTGCTCCAGAAGATCACGATGCTGTGTGGTTAGCTGTTTTTATCTGGCACATGTAGACAGACTTAGTTTGGAACTTACAAGACTTTGGATATTTCTATGTCATCTAAGTAGTGGGAAAACGTTTAACCTCCTGAGGAATAAAACAGTCAGAAAAGAGTGTAGGAAGTCCTGTATTCTATGTTTCCTTGTTATTGTTGAACTAAATCAAGTTAACTTGCACCAAAACTAAGGAAAGATCACATTATAGAAAAGCAGTACTGCTAAAGAAAGGTAGCAGCTGAGGAAAAAAAAAACAACTTCTGTTGCATCTTCCAATCAAAAACTGGGGTTAGCAAGGAGGAGTTAATCTCGTAAGAAAAACAAGAGAGGCAGGTATTTCTCAATTTGAAGGATGAGAAAGGTGGATTAAATTCTGCAGTGAACTTCTTTCCTGCCCCACCCCTTTTGTACGCTGCCCACATCTTGTCAGGAGCTTGGCAGTTTGACCTGAATCAGCTTCCTGAATCATCCACGTTGGCTGAGCATAAAATCTAATACTTCTTTAGCACAAGTACATGCACATCTTATTCCTGAGATGTCACTCCATTCATATTCTAACTGTTCACTTTAAATTGCTTTCTTTTTCAGTTGTTAGATTTTTACCTCTTCTTGTTCCTTTTCCTCTGCTTTTTCCCATTGTATGTGTATTCTAGCTATCTGCAGAAGATTTTTGTTATCTCCAGTAGAACCCAGCCATTCCTTAAAGAAATGCCGAATTCCTGTAGTTCTTTGTGATCCTTGTAATTTTCTCCTTTGTCTTTTAGTGTCTGTTTCTGAGGGCAGAAATAGGAGTACAGTCTTGCCTTACTTGCCTGGAACTGGAAGTGTTGTTCAGTGGGTGGGTGGGCAAAGTTGCTCTTTCTGTATGAGCAGCTTTGTGGGTGAAATCCTGGTAGCTCCTGTGTTTCTGGCTCGTGTACAGCCTGACCTGCCTGTGGAGAGGGAGCTCACCAGCAGGAGACTTGCTGAGGGTTTTGGGCTGATGTGCCGTAATGAGGCTTAGAGAAATTAATGTATTCTGCAAAACCTAGCTCAGTCTGTCTGAAGGTCAGAAGCAGTATCTTTGGCCACAGTAAAACTGGAAACCTTTGACCAAGGATCTTTGTTCCATGTCACTTTAAGCCTTCTGTCCTTGCTGCTCTGAGCCTGTTTGTGTTAACTGCATTTCTGGTCATGCTGCTGTGAGAGACTGTATACTTTTGCCACCTCTTAGCTGGACGTGCAAATTGAAAGAGTTGGAAGCTACGTGTAAATGTATGTATGACTGGCATTCCTGATTCCCTGATACTCTCAAGAGCTGATACAGCGTAGTGATGGGTTACAAATGCTATGGTTAGGCTGTAGATAAGCCATGAGCTGGGTCCCAAAGCAGACAGAATTGGCACATCAAGGAAGGATGAAGGGCATTGCTTCACGTTTCCTGTTCATAAGTTAGTGAAGAAGTCTGGTACTTCACCTTGTAAGGCATTGTGGCGTAAAGTATTTATTAGAGGAACAGTTGAATGGTTGAGGAAAGAGTAAGTAGTATGGAACAGTTTTATAAATAAATAAATATTTACTTTATTTTTTTACTCTGGTGATTCCTCAAATGGTACAGACCTTTGCTTCACTGCTGGAAATTGAAGGCAAGTGCTGATGAGAGTTCAAAGAGGTAACTTGGGTGTCAGAAGCTCTTGTTCCCAGAAGGGACACAGATCCACAGAATTCTGCAGTTCTAGCTACTCTGGCAGCTGGCAAAGTGTCCTGAGCATCTTCAGCTGAGATAGATGTGACATCAACATTTTGAAAGTTTTGCAACTCATTTTTTCTTTTTTTTTTCACATATTTGCAGACTCGTATATATTCTAGGTATCCTTAAAATAACTTAGAGCTTTCCAAGAAAGAGGCAATACATTGAGCCTCCAATTCCTTATAATTCCCCTAAAGATAACACTAAGGGAGATGTCAAGTTAAGCAATTTAGAGTGACGAAAAGGTAGGTGCTCAGAGCGACTGAATCTCCTCTTCTTGCTTATGAGAGGAAGAGGTGACTTCCTTCCTCTAGTTAATGTTGCATAGAAGTCCCAAAAATGTTACGTGGGCCAAATTAAAGGAAATCAGGTGATATATTTTTCTAAGGAAAAAAGTGGAGTTCAGAAAACTTTAGTTGTGTCAAGTGCATGTTTATTAACTCTTTCCTCAGCACAGCAGTTACTTTAGTATATACAAATTGTTTATAAATAATTTGTTTATATTACATTTGTGCATAGTAGGAATGTTGACTAACTCGTCCCTTTTTTTTAAGACAGATCTGACAAGTGCCTGATGGTGACCAGTTTAGAAAGCACTAAGGTGTCACTGAAGCCTTAGAGCAGGGTGCGGCCGATCGCCACACTTCACCTCTGCTAGGCACGATTGTGGTTATTGCTTTGCTGCAGCGTGACGGCAGTGCTGGTATGCCAGGATTAGTGCATGTCTTCCTTTGAGGTCCAGATCCCTTTCCCAGTGCTTCTGCTGTAACGTGTAATGCGACGTATAAAAAAAACAGCTACTGAAGTTGGTTTATATCTGTGTAGTGCCCAGGTGAGAAACTTCATTTTTTTCCCAGTACAAGTTGACTTGCACTTGCAGAAACCTGTACAACTACATTATTGCCCTGTGCTTTTATTTACACATGGTTAGTTGAGAGGCCTGCGGTATTTTCCTTTTCTGTGTGGGATTTGGACTCCTCTTCTTCCAGCTTTTTCATGGTAAGCATGAAGCCTCAACTGCTTTTTAAGAATAAAGCCATATTTAGGGAAACCTTCAATTGCAAAGCATTTCTGAACTCTAAATTGCATTCATGTTTTCACAGTATATTTACAAATATGGGTTCATTGTTTATAAACACTGGGAAGCCTTCTAAAGCAGATTGAGGCTTTTTTGCCTGTTGCACTCTACACGGGCTGTGATAGATCCCCAGGCTGTAAGCCCGTCGATACACTCCCTCTTCCCACAGACAGCTGGATCTCCATCGCAGGAAGGACTTGCAGACTTTGCTGCAGCCTGGCTCCTACCTCTAGGATACAGCCTAGTGAAGTGCTCACTGTCCCAGTATGGGCTGTATCTTCCTAAAAAAAGAAGGCAAGGCCAAGACATGACTTGTCTTTGTCTTTAATGTGTACCTGAAAGCTAAGAGAGGCTTGCAGAAGTTGGTTGCTGTTAGAAGTTAAGCGTAACCCTTGCAAGTCTGCTGCACATACCCCAAAGGGTAAAGTGATGAATTCCTGTGGTGTGTGAAAACATGGATTAGTTATAGGTCTAATCTACGTTTTCTTTTTGTTCAGTTCTAACTGGTTTGTATGTTTATGAGTATGTGGTACATCCTATCATGCTCGTCATTAGCTTTATGGCTGGCTGGACTGCAGATCTGGGATGCCGGGGTGACATCTGAGTTGTGTAGTTATTTCACTTGGTGTGAGATGGAGGAGAGGGTTCAGTTAAGCAAATGGTTTTTATTTGAGTAGTTTAATACAGAATAGTATTCTTGCTCGTGGGGATGCTGACTAGGTGCTGCAGTGTAGAGAAGAACCTTTCCATTGTTTCCTTTGTTTCTACCTTTTGTCTAAACTGGCCTCATTTACATATGCATTGCTTCTCTGTGGAATGAGGTGGTGTTGTGGGTGTGGTCTGGAGTCACATCAGGCATAATACCTTATGTTCCAGTCTTTGCCAAATAATAGTTTTTCTCTAGTTTAGAAACCTAGGGGAAAGCCAACTTTCCCCATGGGGCCTGAGGGGAAATGTGCTTGAGTCTGCATACGGGAGTGAAAGAAATAAAACATGCTCCATCCTTAATACATCTTTGTATGAAAACACTTGTTAGTCACAATGTATTAACGTGTGTGGGTGATGTAGCAGATATTTGGTATCTGCTCTTAAGTAAGTCATGCACAAATCTCTTCTGAAATGCTATTTGCCTTTAGAAATAAATGGGATATGTGAACTGTGTAATTGCTTCCCAGCCACGCTTAGACATGGAGAGGAGGCACACCTCTTTATCTCTGAGCACCCACCAACATGAATGCAAACAGGTGACACGTAAACTTCTTGGCTGTGTGCTAAAGAGGTGGTGCTAGAAAAATACTCCTGGTAGGAGTACTATCTGAAGTGTGCCCTTACTCTTCCTTTAGCAGAGTTTGGGGTAAGTGGTATACTTTACTTTAAATTGGTGTGCTTTAGGACTGTCTGAATAAGAGCAGTATCGGATTTCTTGAATTTTACACCACGTGTGTCCACATTTTTACTTGCAGCTCAGTGCTTTTTTCTTCTTTTTGCTTATGTTCTCTTATCACTTCCTGCCCTCTTCCTCCTTCCCTCCATCAGCTCTGTAACAGTGCAAGAGTCGTGTGTTTTGTGTGATGCCTGCTTGTCCAAAAAGTGCATTCCCTGTCCCTGTACTGCAAAGGAGAAATCCTGCGCCAAGTCAATTTTTTGTAAGTTTTCAGGAACAATGCTGCCATAGTCCTTAATGTTTTATCACACAATAGGATTGTGTTATTTGTATCCCAGAGGCAAAAATGTGAGCCTGTAGCCTTGGTGCCTGTTAATGTGAAAGTACCTTGGACTAGGAACTCTCCTGAATGAGAGCAGCACCTGCTTTGCGGAGCATCCCTTGGCAAAGCACCATCTGGACGTGTGTGCTATGGGCAGGCTCCAGAGCAGCAGCCGTACAGGCACAGGTTAAGTGATGGCTGGGAGGGCCCTGTCAGCCCCTGGAGTTTTCCCAGAATTGTTCATAACCCATCTGTCTGCATGCCAGGCTAAGTGCAAAGCCAGAGCTGAGTGGGATTCAAGGAGGGCTTTGCGAAAGAAGCAGGGCAAGCAGCCCTGCTTGCTGTGGAGTCTAAGCTATCTACTCCGGTGATTCCTACCCCCAGAGAAGGACTTACTCTTAAAAGTGGGTTTGGGGAATGGTTATTCTACAATGATTTAAGGTGCTGCTATTTTTTTTTTTTTCCTTTTCTTTTGGAGACCTGATAAATTCTGTTTGTGTCATCAATTTTCTCTTATTCTTCCATTCCTACCTCCCATCCTCTTGATATAAGAGGTGTAGAAATGTGGAATAAAAGACTGGAAAGTGTGACGCTATAAAACCTAATTTCAAAGCACAGCAGAAGTGGAAGAAAGAAATGGGATGGCTTTATAGTAACAGGTCCAGGATTTTTAAAAATGCACCAGCAGTCTTTTGCTATGGATATACTTTTCTGTGAATATATTCTTATTTCTATAGTATGGAGCTGGATGTGTCTGGACTCTAGGACTGCAGGTCTTGGAAGTAGAGGGTGGAGATTGCTTTTTAAATATTTGTACAGGGAGGAGGACAAAGTTTGAAACTGCCCTGAAAGTAACTCTGCATGTCTCCAAGGATAGGTTAACTGTGCAGGGTTTCACAAGAACCACTCCCTGGAGATATTTGAATAACAGATTGACATTATGGGGTGCAGTGAAAGGTGTGTGCATTTCAAAAGCCTAAGGAGAAATTTTTCTTCTGAAGCAACCCCTTTAGAAAGCATGTTTATGCCCTTCCTTGCTTTCTACCAATCATTTACAAATTATCTTTGTTATCAGCCATATGGAGAGTTGAGGTTTAAGTGGTCTGTTTGGTGTGGCCTGTTTGTCCAAACAGATGTTCCACAAATCTGATATAACAGCAGGGATACCTTAAGGTTTTTTCTCCCCAAGGTCCAAGGCTTTCCCCTAGCTCTGGCCAGTGGAGGGTTCAGCTATTTAACTGTTATTCGTAGTAGAACTGAACCTTAACAGTTTCTTACTGTTCCAAGTGCTGCTGCTGCAATGCCCGTTCTTCTTCCCTAAGATCTTGCACAGGATGAAATAAAATTTAGGTTGTGAGAAAGTTAATTTAACAGTGACTGGCTGGCATTATTGTTTGTACTGCTGCTAAAAATATGCTCTACAGGCCTACGGCTAGCTAACAACATACCGACAAGACAAATACTTCTGTGTGAGTGCAGAAGCGTAGTAGAAGATGTGAAGCAAGCTGTATAATATACTGGCTGTAAGATTTGCGTTTAAGTCTCTTTTAAGCAATAGTAAATGTAGGGGTATTGAAGCTGAAAGAACATATACTTGAGTAGAGGGGATATTTACACAGCTCTTTGCCCTTGGCAGAACGTCTGAGAGCAAAAGAAACACTGTGTAAGAGAAGGAAGTCTAAATAAAATCTAATCTTTAGTAAAAACCTCCGTGTTTGCTTTTTAAAGCATTTTCCCTTCCTTCTAATGCATTTGAATGAAAAGAGGCTTTGTAGAGCCACAAAGTAAACGAACTGTTTCTCTTCTTCCCCAAGATGGGGGAGGATTGAAAAACAAGCAAACAAACACACACACACAAGCTTTTGCTGGTGTTTGTGATTGTGTTTGATGGCTCAGGCTTTTCACTTCTGCTAAAAATGCTCTTATGGCAGTGTGTGGCTGCCTGTTCCACTTGCTCACTGGACTATATCACTGTCAGACCTGCGTGGTGGATGCAGGCCTGCAGCTGTGGTATATTTACGTAAAAATAACGATTATTGTTTTTTGTTGTTGTTTGTTTGTTTCAACCTCTTAATCTGCTGGAAAATGTTGTATTGAAACCCAACAGTGGAAAGTGAATTGGCTGCCTCTCGCGTCTTAGTGCCCGAGTGTTGACTCTGGTAGCTTATCGTAGTTAAATTCCAATCCTGCAAGGTCTGGCTGTTATTGCTGTTGTAATGTAGAGTGAGCTTTGGCTGGGGATGGGGACATTTCAGGACAGGAAAAAGCAAAAATGTGTCAGATGCTTTCCACTGACTCTTCCGTCAGAGGTATCTCAGAATAAATCTGCCTGCATTTGGTCACGGTAAGCCCAGTCACGGCTAAGGTGATTGATCTTGTATCCAAGAGCAGTACGAACGTAAAGCTGAAACTTCAGAGATAGTTACGGCTTTAGTTCAATGGTGGTGATTGACGCCTACATACTAGGGATACGGGGTTTCTTCCAGCCCTCAAGCTGTGAGTTGATATTCACAAAATGAATTGGTTTGTATTTTGGTATCTGTTTCCCTCCTGGGTGAGAGGCAATTGTATGCCAGTTTTCTGTTGCTTTTAGAAAGGTTATTTTAGGCTTATCTTTTCATGTTCATTTCTTTGAAAACAACATAAGGCAGCTCTCTGTTTGTTTTGGGGGAAGAGACGCTCAGTAGCTACTCAACAGGAAAGTACTGGTGCACCTGCACTAGTCTTTCTAGTACATAGTACATTGTCCAGAGCTTTTCGTTATATGTTCCAGCTGGTTGTGCACTTGGATCAGAATATATCCAACACAGTATAGTTTAAAACTAGCATCATAATAAAAACTTTTGAAAATTGCCCTCTAAACTTTATTACGAAAGCTGTGGTTTTTATTCTGTTACGAAAAATCTTTTTGAGACTGAAAAATAGCTCTTAATAGAGAAATGGTTGTCATATGAAAGAAGACAGAATTATGGTCAATTACTCTGAGAGCCTGTTACAGTGTGTTTGCAAAAGTTGAATAAATATGTAATATTTGAAGTGTTGTGGTGCCTTGTTATTTAAATGTAGTGGGCAGTCTGAGGGGGGGGGGAGGATTTTGTGTGTGTTAATCATGTCACAGTGAATTTGAAATCAGAATTGCATTGCTAACACATTTAAGCAGCTTTTGCCAGCTTTCACACATTAAAAACAGTCGTGCAGTTCATTTTCCAGACACCTTGAATAGTTTCTTTGACCTTGATTTTCAGTCTTTCCTGAAGAAGCTAAAATTGTGTTACATCCACTTTGTCGTAAAAGGAGCATAATAAAAATGAATTATGCTTTTTTTTTCTTCTGTCACAGCTAAATTTCTGTTTGATACTTGGCATAATTGAGAGTTTCAGGTGAAAGCAGCGTAAAAGAACACAGAACTGGGCCTACTGCTGGATGCTTTGTAGATCACATGGTGACTTGTATTTTAAACATCTGTCAAAAGAAGCCTTGGTGGAGTTGTTGGCTCACTAACGCTTTTTGCTTTGCTTTTTAAGGTGTCTCCTGAATTCTCACTATGTCTGATGGGGACTATGATTACCTCATAAAATTTCTAGCACTCGGTGACTCTGGAGTAGGAAAGACCAGCCTTCTTTACCAATATACAGATGGCAAATTTAATTCCAAGTTCATCACAACCGTGGGCATCGACTTCCGGGAAAAGAGAGTGGTGAGTTTTCACAAGCAGTGTGCTACTTTATAATGATAGCTGTTTTGTAGTGGTGGCTAACAGCTGATTTGTTTTTCCCAAATCTATCCTGCTAATCTGTATGTGTAGGCATGCCATCCATGGTTACTATGTATTTAATTTTGTGACAAGGGAATTATCTTATTTGGCCTGTTTTTATTTTCTGTCTGTGTCCATTCTCCCCAAAGTTACAATAACAAGAGTTGATTCTAAGCAACCATTTCTTACTACTCAGGAGGGGTAGATGAGTGCATCCGCTCAGCGGGTTGTGCTCGTAGAAGCTCACGTTGAACTCCCTACATGAGGAGGGATTGAGCTGTCGCAAAAATGTTTTTGTTGTTTGTGAACTGAAATGGCTTTAAAGCCATTTTATTATATGTGAAAGGAATCGGGTAACATGATGAATAGAGCTGATCATGCTTCCTGAGCAGTTACCACTACGAGAGGAGAATTATGGAAGACAAAGGAGAAAGGCTTTTTTAACCCCCAAGTTGTTCAAGTAGGCAAATACGCTTTTGATAGGATGCTGTGGGGCACTACATCATGATAACCAGCTGGGTGCTGATCCTCCCTGCACTAGGAAATTAAGTTAGCACAGCTTTTTCTTTCATTCTCATGTGGAAGTATGAAATGCCCTTCAGTGTAGTCTGTTAAAATTTTGAGTGCCCCTCAAATATTGTGTTCAGTTTTGGGCCCTTCACTACAGTAATTGAGTTGCTTGAGCAAGTACAGAGAAAAGCAACAAAGCTAGAAAAAAAGACACGTGAGGAGAGGAACTGAGGGAACTGGGGCTGTTTAGTCTGGAGAAGAGGAGGCTGAGGGGAGACCTCATTGCTCTGTACAAATACCTGAAGGAAGGTTGCAGTAAAGGAGGTGTCAGTTCTTTTCTCAGGTGACAAGTGAAAGGGAATGGCTTCAAGCTGAGCCAGGGGAGGTTTAGATTGGAAGTTAGGAAGAATTTCTTCATGGAGGGGGGCTGGTTAAGCATTGGAATGGGCTGCCCAGGGAAGTGTCACTGTCCCTGGAGGCATTTAAGTGAGATCTGGACATGGTACTAAGGAACATGTCTCAGTGATGGGACTTTGGAGGTCAGGTTGACAGTTGGACTTGATGATCTTGAAAGTCTTTTCCAACCTAGATCATTCTATGATTACCCAGGTGTCCAGATGTCTGGGTGTTGTAATATTAGGACATTGTGTAGACTGGCTTTTGGTGGATGACATGCACCACTGTAGTGGAAGGAGTAAATGTCTTCATGTGATGTGAAACTAATCTCTTGAATAAGTTAGTATTCCTTTTGTGGGATGGTATGCATGGTGGATTTTCTCAGTTGGCATGTCTGATAATTTAGTTTGTTTCACAGCCGGATTCATCTAATCCACAAATTCCGTAAGCTTATGCGTCTTTAAAGATAACATCTATAACTCCAGTAATCTTAGGTACAACAACAATTGAAGGAAAAGACAATCCAACATGAAGTGTTCTAAATAATAAGTGAACCTATTTTTATCTGATCCTTCCAAAGCTAACTGATGCCCTTGTTTATATTTTCACGCTGAGTAAACTCTTCAGCTTTCATTATTGGCATCCAACTTCTGCTTTTATAAGCTATGATATGATAAGATCTACCCTAATCTCTTTCAGCAATTTTTTGACAACTAAAAAGATACATCATTAGCTTGGAGTATATTCTGTTTGCTAATGAGGTTCTGTTACTGGTACAAATTTATTGCCAGGTTGCATGTTGTGATCATTACTGTCTTACTACATTTTCATGTGAACAGGATAGAACATAATAGTAAAAAGTAGAAAATTGAAATACAAAAAAATAAGCTTGCCTAATGAAACTCAGTGGCCACTCTAAATATTTGCTTGGAACGTGTCGTCTATTGGAAATATTTTTTTTCATTTCCAACTTATCCTTATTTTTAAATATTCAATTATATGCAAAATTAAAATGCAACTCATATTACTTTTGTCATAAAGTAAAGGGATGGGGTTGTAGTTGGGAATCCTTGCATTGGCAATTATAGTTTTGCTGCATTTAACCACTTGAAATGTCAGTTATTTTGTATGTCATAGAGGTTGGGCTGCTAGCACTCAGTCTTGCAAATTTACCTTTTGAAGGTGTATAGACCAAATGGTCCAGATGGCGTTGGTGGCAGAGGACAGCGGATACATCTTCAGCTCTGGGATACTGCAGGGCAGGAAAGGTATGTTTCCTTCCCTGCCCCTCCAATCTAGAAACTGAAGCAGGTGCTATCAAGTTAGATGCAAATGGAACCAAGTACATGAATTCACCTTATTGATTGTCACATTTTATTGGTATGACTCAAGATGGGTAAATGTCTTTACTATGGTGTTGGACAGTGATGACGATTTCTCATGAGTACCCATTAAATCACAACTGTATTAAATTAGAACCTTAAAACTGTAATTGTTGCTTTTTGTCTTCTGGAAACTTTCAGTTTATTTTTTCATGGCCAACGCACAGATGTTTTTAAGGTTTTTCTTTGTTAAACTCTGTGAATACGCCAAGGTGTTGGAAAAGTCAGACTGGTAAAATCATATCAGAGGGTTCTTTCCTATTTGTCCATTAAAAGAGAAACATCCTAACGGTTGATTGTCTGAAAATCAAAAACTGATCTGTATAGTAACAAATTTCAGTTCAAAGCTTGGTTTTTGTTCTCATTTTAATTTCTGAATCTTGATGAAAGCATGCTGTATAATGCAAGGCTCAAGATTAAAGCTCTCAGGCTTGAGTGAAATGTCTCCTTGACTTCCTTACTCCTGGCTTAGGCCATAGTAATGTTAGCAATTCCTGTTATCCATTTATTACATCAGCAAAATAATTATTATGAATATTTCATACCTCAGTTTCATGACTATATGTAATTAAATTTTCAAAGTATCTTATCAAATGTGCTGAATAATTTCACTTTGCTGTTCTAGGTTTCGTAGCTTGACAACGGCTTTCTTCAGAGATGCCATGGGGTTTCTTCTACTCTTTGATCTGACAAATGAGCAAAGCTTCCTCAATGTCAGGAACTGGATAAGTATGGCATTCTTTCTTCTTTCTTTTCTCTCTTTGTATTTCTGCAGCAGTGGATGGGGGCTGTTTTTGCAAATGTCTCACTAAGAAATAGAACTGAAAATACTGGTTTTTGAAGATTTCTCGGGAAGAAGAAAGTAAATGTTGCATTTGTAATTGTAATAGCTGTTAGTGGTGGCTTCTAGTGCTTACCTGAAATTCAGCTTTGCCTACTTAACGTTGAATTTTAACCTATATAAAAGCAAGCTCAGAGAGCATCATATCCCTGACTCGGCTGATATTCAGTAATTTAAGTCTGTGGAAAGCCTATTTGACTCACCTGAAGCTTTGTCAGCAAAGCTTAACAGAAGGCAAATGTTATTAGGCTGGTGTGTCTAGGGGAAGTCTTTCTCAAACCTGTTGCATCATCCTTCAGGAGAAGGAAGTAGTTGTACTTTTTTTCTGTCAGCTCAGTGGAGATGCTTGTTGAGCATAATCCCTTAAGCTACAAATACACAGCTTCTCTGCTAGCCTTGACAGGCTTCTGCTCCCTTGGCTTGTTCACTGAGTGTGCGACAGTGGGCATCCACCTGTTCTCTGCCTCCTCAGTACAACTGCAAAAGTCTTGAGAGAGAACAGATAACCCAATTGTTTCTCTTTCAAAAAGTAATTTCTCCTGAAATCTTTGTGTCTCCTGAAACACAGTAATATTCTTGATGAGCTTTATTTGACGGGGAGTCGTGACTCCTATTCACATTATTTCTGTTAGGTCAGCTACAAATGCATGCGTATTGTGAAAACCCTGACATTGTATTATGTGGAAACAAGAGTGATCTGGAAGACCAAAGAATGGTGAAAGAAGAAGAGGCTAAGGAACTTGCAGAAAAATATGGGTAAGTAACTTCCTTCCAGTTATTGCTGTGTTTAAAGCAAAGTGAAATGCTTTCTGTAATGCCTTTTCTGAATAATGAAAGGTTATTGTGCGAAGTATTTTAGAATACTGAACTGACCTATACAGTGCCCCCCCCCCCTTTTTTTCTGTCAGAGATTAATGTTTTCTGCATTGTATAAAAAATTGCACTTAATCTTGCACTGGAGATTAGTTAATCTTCTTTCCTTGGTAGTAAGCAAAGTAAAAAGAAAGTAAACGGTTTCACAAACATTTTGGAGAACACGTGGACTTCAGCTGTAAAAGCAGGTGAATTATCGTGCTCTAATATTTGCTCTTGCCTGTGCTGAAGCTTTCTATGAGGCACAGAAAACCTGGGTCTCTTGCAAAGCAAAATCTAAAAGCTTTTGGTGAGGTGATGACCATCACAGGAGATTTTAGGGGGGAGGAAGTAATGCTAAGCAATGACATCCTAATTTACAAGTTGAGTTTTGTTACAACAGTTTGTTGTAGAGCAGCTCTTGCCACTGGCATGGCAGCTGAAACCTGCTGCCTCAGTTTCTTTGAGAGCCTCAGGACTCATTCACAGGCATTTGGAGAGTAATTATAGAGTGCTAGGTTCTCACAGAAAGAAGTAATGGTCTGGATCACTGTTCCCCTGTTCTCTGTCCCCCTGCCCATACTGCCAGCCTGTTCAGTCTTTCCTCGGCTGTTCAAGCAATTTTGTGCTTAACTGAGTTCTAGGTCACTTAGCCTCAAAAGGTTCAGCTGTGTCTTCTGGCAGGTACCTGCACTCTCACAGACTACAAGGGAGCCTGAAAACCAAACATCAAACAGATCAGCAGAAAGACAGGGTAGCCTTCTGTTTCTCCATCCCTACAGGCAAGGGTCATGTGTCCCTAAAGGAACAACGGCAAAGGTTTTCTTCCTATCATATATTAATTAATCCCATAGTACTCTTATAACTCGTGAAACTATTCCATGGCTTTCATCTCTGCACTACATTTGTGTTTCAGTGTGGATCAGAAGTGTGTTTTTTGAAGCAAATCTGACCCATTTAATTCACATAGTGGAGCAGCCTTCTAGCATGTGAACTGGATTCCTTCTCACTTAAAAACTAAACTAGATAATGTGCTCCAACCAGTAATCTGTATTCAGAATAGTGGGGGGGATTTTAGGGGGCTAGACATGATTTTGGACCAGCTCTAAACCACAGCACACATGTAGCTTGAACACTGAGTCCTACATTGTAATTGTGTTCTGTAGATCTGGTCCTGTTGTGCCATGCTATTTTCTATGACAGATGTAGACACAAACTAGCTTTCCTTGACCTCGAAGACCAATCAAAAGCAAACTGTCTATTAGAAATAAATGCATTTAGTGCACTGTGGCATTGAGACAGAACGGGTGCTAGGATTCACATACTTTCCCAAATGCTTGTGAGAAGAAGCAAACTAAATCCTAATGTAGCTAACAGTTGTCTCTTGACAAAAGTATGAGATACTCAATGTCCTCTTTCTGTGGGAAGACCCTGTACTGGTAAGTGATGTGTTTTGAAAATGGTAACAGGAGACCTAGGCATTTAGATTAGTCATTGGATCTTGCAATTTAAATAAGAAATATTTAAAATTATGAAGTGTTTAATTTCAGTCATTAGGGTGGTAACACTAATGTCACTGCTCTGGCACCATCCTGTGGTGAACACTGAGCACTGAAGGTCAAAGCCTACAGTCTTACCATTGAAACACCCTCAGCAATAATGGAAAGTAGCAGTATGTGTTCAATACCCAGGTGTCCAGAAACTTTTTCTAGCAAAGACTTTTTTCTAGCAAAGGGGGTATGAGTGTGCTGAAATGAACCTTTTACCGAAAAATAAACAAACAAGCAAACATAAAAACTGCTGCCTAAACTTGGTCAAGATATTTCAGAAGTCCACTAGAAAAAGGAGTGGTGTTCAGGAGAATTAGGAAGCCACCTACTTGTAGCAGTTCCGAAATACAGAGGGACCGGATGGGTAAAAGTACATGTGCAATTGCCTGAAAATTCACCTGCTGGGTCTGACACAAGACTGGCCAAAGCTTACTCCTTAATGAGGTGTGAGTGTTGTGAGTCTTGAATATCCTACTGTCTGTAAAAATCGGTGAAGATAAGAGTCATATGCTAGCTTAGGGTGCAGTCTAAAGTACTACAGCAAGATGGTGCCCTTTCACAATTATGACAGTCTGAATTTTCCTCAGGTAGGAGTTGGAATTAAATTTGGTTAACCTAACAGTTTCTCTCAGGACTAGACATTCTACATTAATTTACTGTTTATTCCTGCTTGTAGTTCTATTTTGATATCTGTAGCTATTTTCCAATTATGAGCTTCGAATTGGGTGAACATCAATGTCCACTCTTTTTTTTTTAGCATTATTTGCTTCCCTGCATAATTGTCCACTGGAAATAATTATCCCTATCTTCCTATTCCAGTGTCCTACTTTTTCTTTTCTCCTTTTTTTTCCTGTGAGTTGTCTTTTTAGTCATCTGTACTATTATCATTTTCATTTTACTCAGACTTCCTTTTCCTTGAGCAAATGCTTTGCTTTCTTTATTTCCAGCTTTGTTCCTTTTATTATCTTGCTAGTGCTTTCATTCTACTGTTCTTGCTCTTTCTGCTATATCTGTTTACCCTGACATATATGATATGAAGTCGTATCTTTTGTCCATTCCCCTATTTGTATTTCATGTTCTCCTTTATCTCTTTAGCCAGCTGTATCTGCTGCTTTCCTGTCTTGCTAGGAATGGGGTGTTCAGGGCAATAAGGAGAGAGGAGAAAATACCCTACGTACACTCTCCATTGCAACATGGATGCACTTCTTCCCTCAAACTCTGGATCCCCAAGCAGTGTGTGTACATGTCTTTATATTTGTCTACAGTTACTTGCTTTGGATAGGGATGTATACTGAGCTGGACTGCTCAATAAAGGAGCAGTGGCTGCTGAATTTAGTACGAGGAAGAATATTTTATCCCTGACTTCTCTCTTCTGGAGACAGATTTCTGCAGGAAGTTGTTCCCCTGCTGGGGCTGCTGACATAAACTGTAAAACAAGCTCAGTGACACCTTTAGTAGCAATGATAATAGCACCTCAGTAGAAGTCTTTGCTGCCCTGCCTAGGTGGGAACTGCATGTTGGCACTCCCTCTCTTGCGATGACACCCTAGCTTATGTAGATAGAAATCAGGAAAGAACACACTGGCAGGCAAGGCTACATAAAATAATGGCATCTGTTACGGGTGAACAGATCTGAAAAACAGGCCTCAGGAACATTACTCTGGGAATTTGTACTGACCAGCGCCTCTGTAAAATAACGTAACTTAATGCTTATTCTGTTGCTCTACCAACAAAGCGAGACATTTGTTTCTTTTGCATTTCAGGCCACTGACCACTTATTGTCTCTCAGTTGTGGAGTAACAATAACAGCGTTAGTATGATTTTTAAGTATGCAGTAGTGTTCGTGTACTGTTTTTGCCCCTCTCCTGTGAATATGAACTGTGATTTAAGTTTCTGTTTTTTGTCCTCTGCAGAATACCATATTTTGAAACCAGTGCAGCTAATGGGAATAACGTAAGCAAAGCCATTGATACTCTGCTTGACCTTATCATGAAGCGCATGGAGCGGTGTGTGGATAAGTCCTGGATCCCAGAAGGGGTAGTGCGTTCCAATGGGCACAGCTCTACAGAACAACTGAATGAGGAGCAAGAAAAAGGCAGATGTGGCTGTTAACTCAGTTAGAATTAAATTTAATGTATATGCTAAAGTATAGTACAGTTGTAGCTTAACTGTTTCACTTACAGACAAATCACATGGAGTAGTTATTTAATGAACTATATTAACTCTTGATATTAATTTTTGGGTTTTCCTCTCAAACAACATAGACCTTTGCTTGCAAGGTATGCAGCTTATTAGTCATGGGACAGAAATTCATCAGTTTGGTGTAGCACTGTGTATTTCCCAAATTCTTTGCTTTGGAAGGAGAGAATAGTTTTCATTAACAAAGGTAGAAGCATCTCTCAGTATGGGCAGTGAGAGGAGGTAGGTTTCTGAATTGAAGAGTAGGCATTTAGATTAGATACTGTGACAACTCTTAGTTTCTACAAACAGCAAGCTTACCAACAAGAAATACGTTCTTGATTTTTAGTAGAACAGTTCTTGATTCTATTTTAACAGAAACATTGAATCATTTCATGAATCAATGACAATCATGAAGAGCAAATCCTGTTTTCAGCAAAACCCTGCAAGTAGCTTTTCACTGTTTTTCAAACCATCGGTATTTAGTGGCGATTGCCAAAAGAAAGCTATTTTACATGGAGTGTAAAACTTTATAGAGAAGCATGGGGGTGCATACATGGAGCACTTTAGGTATGTCATGAAACCGAACATTTAAACTACAACTGTACTATGTAAAATATAGCCAACACAGCCTATGAGACCTCCTGACATCATCTGAATTTCTAGAACATGCATATACATATATGTGTAAATGGCATACGTGTACGTCTGTTATGTTTCTTTTATATTACCAGTCATGTTTTAACAGGAATGTAGGGTAGCCTAGATGTCAGCAAAATTTCATCAGAACTAATGCTTTGTGCTGAATTTGTTTTACCAAACACAGATTTGGAATATTTCTTCACATTTGGATTTAAAAATGAATAATGATTCTCCTATGGTGAAATGCAGCTAACATACCAGTTCTGTCTAAATCAGTATTCTATAAATCTATAAATTTATGATGCTTATTTTCTGCTGCCAACTTTTGTGTCATGTACATGTGTTCATGTGTTATGACTTGTTTATTTCCTTTAGGTTGTGCTTAAAAAATGAATAGAGTTACTTTCCCTCCCTGCCCCCAGTAGATCAACTGAATGTCAATTTTGGTTTTGGTGGATCATGTTACTTGTTGATCATTTTTATTTATTCTTGAAGCAAACCAGGGAACAATCAGTATTTTAGGTCTTTTTTTTTTTTTTTTTTTTTTTTTTTCCCCAGACTGATTTATAAGATGTGCCTACCAAGCTGTTTTCTACCCTGGCAGACGTTGTATAACTCTAAAGTGTTGCCAATTAAAGTCATAACATACCAAATTAAGTCTTTTTACAGACTTTCCACAGCAGCTTGTTTACAAACTCCAAAGCTATTATTCTTTAGAAATTACATATTTATTTATTTAAATATTCTGTCTGTTTGGCTACTGCAGTTTCAGGCAAATGTTTATATCGGTTGTGAACATGAATTGCAATGTAACACATCTTTTGAAGGACCAAAAATGTTTCTAGAACAGGAGGTAATCAAAAGATTATACACATGATGTAGCCTCTGGCTATATTAAGAATGCAAGAGTAAGTGTTAAAATTTGGTTCTTAAAATATTTTTACAAAATAATGTATTCTTCTCTAACAAACACAACATGTAAATATTAAATTTTTATCACAACGTACACAGAATATTTTGAAAGTGCAATATAATTTGACTGCTCTGAGGCTAAGACAGAGATTAAAGCAATTTATATTGAATAAACGCATTTTTTTCTACTGCATCACAATATCAAGGTTCTGAAATGCTCGTGGACCGGAGTTACTGTAGTTTAATTCAGAGTGCCTTTTGAAGTTACCATCATGTTTTTGACCAGCAAAGTATCAAACTCTACTGTAGGACACAATATGTTTCAATGTACTTTGGTGTCTGAATTTATTTTAATGTAACTCTTTGCTTTTCAGAGGGTTGCAGTGGAACTTTGTCAGGCATTGACTTTAATGGAAGTTCTTGTGTTTATAGCTCCATCCAGTTCCTGAAAACAGTAAAGAATATTGCAACCAACTACTGAGCTGAGTGACTACTGAAATGGTGTAAAAAATAGTTCCTTTTGGATACTTATGTTTAGATTGGATATTAAATACTAAATACTGAAACTGTCATATTTTTGTCATTCATAAGATATGTAACTACTGTATAAAGAGTCTACATAAAATTGCTTTGATGGAAGCCTTAAATCTGATGGCGCTTTTCAATTTGTTTTTAATTATTTGGTGATGAAACTTCTGTTGCCTTTTTAACTCTCATGAGAAATTCTGGTAAATGTTTCTTGACAGTGAATTGCGGAGTTTTTACTAGTCTACTGCTAGTTTAAAAACAAAACACAGAAATAACTTTCATGCAGTGAGAAACTGGTATTCCAAGATGTGTGTTTTTTTTTTTTTTTTTTTTTTTTTTTTTTCTTCTCCTCCCGTGTCAGATGAAAATGTTGAGATCTGTAATAGAATAGAAAGTTTTGGAAAGCATTTCCATTAAGATGTTTTGTCCCAGGATTTCTTACCAAGTAATTAAACATTCCTGATCTCAACTTTGTCAGCATTTGTTGAACTGAATTGTAACATTACCCATTGTCTCAGTTCAACAACAGTGTCCTTTGCTGTCCCTGTGCCTTATGGCTTTTTTAGTTCAAATGCATGTAAATTTCCTTCTCTAGCTTCAGTGTCACCATTCTTGTTCTCCTCTGGCACTGTGTGAACCAGTCAGACGTGGGGGGCTGGTGCATCCTGGCTGATGCCAGAAGGAACCCAAACCCATAGAATAAAATAGAGGTGACACTTCCATATGTTTAAGACATTCAGAAAGTTGCTGATGTGAGCATATAGCCACAAGAAATCAGAAGTTGGAACACGTGCCCTGAGAAGTTATTGAGTCACCATCCTTGAAGATAATGAAAATTCAACTGGACGGGGCCCTGAGCTACTTGGTGTAATTTGTCCTGCTTTGAACAGGAGTTTAGATGACCTCTAGCAGACTCATCTAACCAACTTGTACTCTGTGAGCCCAATCCTACAGGCGCATGCACTTGTATATGGTAGTTCTTATTTCCATTATGATACTTGGACAAGTATGTAAGTGGAGCAGTACATATTCTTTTCTGATAATTCATCCGGGTTCTGGCTCCAGCAGCCTTCAATCTGTATTGCATTTTTAGACCAGGAATAAGCAGTCCAAATCCACAACGTAGTGACATGCATTCGAAGAGGAGGCTAGCACGTTGATACGAAAAAGGCAGTGAGAGGAAGAAAAATCCTTGTAAGTGCTTGTAGTCTCACTGTGCTCTCACATCCCATCTGTCTGTTGGGGGTGTGGGTGATGGTCTGTAATTCACCGTGTTTAAATCGTAGAAGCCATCAAAGAACACTGTAGTGTTCACACTGTATAGTACTCTGCCAGGAGTAAGCTTTCTTCAGTGAAATAAATACAGCTGGGGCAAGGTTAGGGCAGTCACAGGGGCAGGAAACTCAAACTAATCAAACTGAAAACAAATGACTGTATTTGCATATGCCAAAGCATAGCAGGCCTAGGCATAGGCAATCTTGTTCACTGCTGTTTGGTTTTGCCTCTAGCTGTGAACATGGTGTCTTTATACCTTCCCTCATACAATTGCTTTGCATGTGTCTCTACCATTTCTTCCTATCAGCTGGGTTGCTGCCTTCTGTCACAGCCTTCCCTCGGGCGTGCAGCGTGCGACCAGCTGCTATCTTACACAGCCCTGGCCTGCTGGCCGAGCTGCTGTTCCTGAGGGCTGGGGGTTGAGTGCCAGTCACAAAGTTGTATGTATGCTCTGCGCCTCCTGCAATAGGATGTGGCTGGGGCCAGCTCTTCAGAAAGATGGGAGATGAGTTCTGTGCTGGTAAGGTTAGTGTCTCTGCTGCTCAACATCGATTTCTGTTCCTTCCATCTTTCTTAATACAGCCCCAAGCTGACTTACTTTTGTTCAGATAGTTTATTTTAAAGGGAGAAGCAGGAATTGTGGTGTTGGAGCTTTACATAATGAAAAGGTTTCAGATACTAAGCTGAAATCTTAGCATCCTAGGGCTGAAGATGAGGGAGAAGACCCATTCTAGGTTTAAACGATGCAGGAGTTACAGGACCGAGCTTCTCAGTGAACAAGTAACTGCACAGGAGGGACCACAGAAGGTGCAGCGGGTTATCTGCATTCTAAAAGGGGAATGCATGTTTCAGGAACTGGGGAGTCACCTGGGAAAGTGAAAAGGACTTATTTTATAAGACAACGTGCAGCGAAGCGCTAGCAGTTTATCACAACTTATTTTTAATGGTTTCGGTAGCGTGAGCATCCCGGCTTCCCCCGGGGTTCTTTGGTGCAGTGCCAGCGGTGACCCTGCTCCCCATACCGTGGCTCGCAGTTAGCAACAGGGCTGGGCGCTGCGTGCCGGCGGCCTCGTGCCGCCCCACGGCTCCCCCGGGAGCCTTCCACGGGGGGGCTCCCCCGTGCCGCCTTCCCTCCCGCGGCCCCTCGCTGCAGTCGCTCCGAAGCGGAGGCCGGGGCCTGGCCTCGGGGGCCGCGCCCCGCCCGCCCACCGGGGGGCGCTGGGCCCCGTCCCGTCCCGGCGCGGCGGCCGCGGCCTTCCGGCGAGCTCGGAGCGCGCTTCCGGCGGGGCCTGCGGGGAGGCGGCGGCGGCGGCGATGCGCATCGAGAAGTGCTACTTCTGCTCCGGGCCCATCTACCCGGGGCACGGCGTCATGTTCGTGCGCAACGACTGCAAGGTACGGCGGGGCGCCGCCTCCTCGCGTACCGGCCGCGCCTCGGGCCGGGCCGGGCCGCCGGGGCCGCGGCTGAGCCCGGTGCCGGGGGAGGCTCGCACGAGTGGCCTGCTGCCGCTGCCAGGGCCCGGCCCGGCCCGTTCTGCCCCAAGTCGCGGCTCTCGGGGGTTGGGTGTAAAGGGGATGTAAAAAAAGTAATTGAAGGCGATTGCTGAAGATTTCGTGTTTCCTACTGTTTTTTTTTTTTTTTTAGCGGACGGGAACGAGTT